>NC_056699.1:30331190-30392181 GCF_018831695.1 Puntigrus tetrazona
ATTATTAATTATGGTTCTTTTTATGTAGTTTATGCAGCTTAATAGTTTTTTTGTTGTTGTTTAAACTGTAGTAAATAGTGCTAAATTTTTCAATGAAAGAATTTGACAAGCAAATCTTTTTTTTTTTTACCATCACAGACATTTTCTACAGACAGTATTCTCAGAACCTAAAACTATCCTAAATCGATTCATAATAAGAAGAACATATTGCTATTTTTTTTGAGCACCAAATCAGCAGAGTTTCTGAAGCAATGGCTGTCAAAAATTAATCATTGTCACTTACAAGAATAAATTAAATTGAAAGTTTTTTTTTAAATTGTATTTAATAATACAAGATATACAATTAATAATACAAAAATAATATTTCAGCAATTTCTAAATATTGCGCATACACTGTTTTAAAATATTCAAGTTTTTCTTGTTCGCCTCTGCTTTAGTGGACAAATGCGATGGATTCCTCTTGGAGCTGTCAGATGCTGCTGAGGTCGTGAGCTCACCTCCTCCTGTCTCAGGCTTTGAGCAGGCAGCTGCCTCCTGGGGAACAAACGTCTCTCAAGCAGATCCCCTCAGTGGAACGGCGCAGAGCTTCACTTTTCAAACCAGCCTGCATCTCAAGCAGAGCCTGGGGTCCCACTGGAAACATGCCTGACAGAAGAATTTGATGCTCCTACAGATGAGGAACTCCCAAACACTGACGTCACAGCAGACAAAAAACTAGCCTGCATCCTCTCTGATGTCTCCATACCACTGTTCCTTCTCTGCCCTCCTCCTTCTCAGTCCATCTCTTCCTCGATGCCCTTGACAACCCCAGACTCAGGTTCCAGCTCCCACGGGATTTACTCTGCAGTAGATGAGCAGGCCTCATACTCTGACCCTGGGCTCAGCGGTAGGCCTCGTGGCGGTAGTTCGCCTCAGTGAATGATTTAAGTTTTTGTGGGGTTCATATCCTGAGACTAACACTCATCTCTGACTTTAGTCACCTAACGCTGGAGGCCAGCTCTGCTGAACCACTTCTGCCATCAGCCTTCCAGGTTTATCGTGAGACCTGATCAGCTCCAGATCCATACAGCGGCAATGCAGCATCAAGAAGCACTCCGCACTCCCTGCCATGCTCTGGAAAGCCACACTCCAGGCTAGTGAGTTTCATCTCGCCTGTGGGTCCAACCTTCATCACACCTGTCATTCCTAACCCCACTGCTTCGGGAGCACTAACCCAATCCCTGCTGCACAGTGGTTGGCCCATGGACCTATCAACAAACAACAACTCCTCTGAAACATCCTTCACAGAAAAGAAACAAATGCAAACAGACTGTACCGAGTCGTGGACTCTGGCCCATCCAGGAAATAGACTCAAATTGAAGGGCAGTTGATGGTGTTACTTAGAGGAGCTCCTGGATCGGGCAAACAACCCTCACCAAGTAAGCAAGAAGACAGATGTGTTATTTTACTGGAAAAGTAGGAATAGTATAAAGGAAACCACTTCAAGTTGTGGGGCTGAGAGCATAATGTGCTTTTCTTTAACAACGTGGTCCATGAGGGCAGATAAAAACACTCTATTATATATAGGAAATAGGAAAGTTATAATAACTTTTTGGAGCATGGAGTTTTAAGTTATTAAGATCAATTTAGATAGAAAGTAAAAGAATTATATGGACTTTGTAGAGATTTGTGGGGTAGGAAATATAGCAATGTGGCTGTGTTTAATTTTCTAATTTTATAATTGTAAAGCTTCTATGGTACATATGCAAAAAACAGGTTTGCAAGATAAAATCCAGGTTGTTTTAGTGTATTCTTGCTCAGGGTATTTTTTAAGATATCAGATGATATCTTGAAAAGAAACAAAACTATAAACAGAACATTTTCATTTAACTTAATGGAAAAAAGCTTGTTTTATTTTTAGATTTTTGTTTGCATGCATTCAGTGAAAGCAGTAATATGACAAGTATCAAAGTATTCTCAAATGAATACCAGCGCATACATGTTAAGAATTAGATTTTGAAATGAACTGCGCTGAAAGATAGCCATGCTCAATGCAGATGTGGTATAGTGCCGTATGTTTGTAGATAAAGTTTAGTTTCTTGTCTCTCTCTGTTGTTCAGAAGTGCTTAGTTGGAAGTGCAGCAGAACCCTGGAGGAGTTGCTTACACTGATGATTATTTTACTGAAATGGAGCAGCATTATTTCGTTGCCAAATTTACTAGAGAGTAGCCCATTTATGGAATCACTTTTAGAGGTGAGTATGTTTAGACTGTTTAGCTTCTAAGCCAAAGCAAAAATGTCAGGTGTGTAAATTATTTGTAGTTACTGTCCTATGTGTTATACAATTTAATCTACCCATTGACTACACAGGTCTGATTTTAATGGTGATGTGTGTAGTTTTTTACTTCAAAATTGACTACTGATACTAGTTTAGTAATGCAGAAACAAGAAGTCATTTATATGCAAATTACTGTGAAATTGTACACTCTCCAACTTTGTCACTGTAAAAACATTGCTTGATTTGTTTGAGAGACTCAACTAACCTGACATGGCAACATTGGCTCACCCAGTTGTGTGTGAGTTATTGAAGAACTATTTGTTTGGATAAAACAGACAGATTAAGGGTTTTAAAACAGTCATTCTCACTATTCTGATTTGCTGAAATTTATTCACTTTAAATTTTATTTTTATAATGTTTCTGGCAATTTCTTTGTGGTGATCAACATTTCAGCAAAAGAGGCTTTTGAAAAGGGACAGTCACCCATCATAATAGACAACACCAATATGCAAAGTTGGGAGATGAAACTATATGTTGCCATGGTAAGCAATTTATTTTGAAATGCGATTATGAAATAGGCTTATAAGTTATTATTTTTCAATATCAGACAACGGCCATATATGTTTTGTAATGAAAATCAGCTGTGCTATACACAAATTGCATGTGTGTATATATCATGATACACAATTGTACATTACTGTAGATCTTATTTATTGGTTTAACTTTAGAATAGACCATACAGTACAGTGTTTATAGACATGACTCTGCAAACAGACTCGGCCCATTGTGCTGATTATCGGCCTATTATTTCTTTCTTTTTAGGCACAGAAACACAGATATAAGGTGCTATTTCGTGAGCCAGATACCTGGTGGAAAACTAAACCCAGAGAGCTGGAAAGGTATGATAAACACAAAATCTAGAAAGTGCTGCAACACATTTACGTAATCCATAAACATAACTAATTTAAGAACAGTTACATTTTAACTTTCAAATGTTAACCTTCAAATATGTTGAACTCCCACACAACTCTGAAGCATTGCTTTTAAGTCATTTCATGATCACAAATGTTTTCCAATTTTCCCTCTTTATACAGGTATTATAAGACATCAAGTAACAAAGGAGAAGATCCGGACGATATTAGAACGGTATGATCGATTTGTCTCTGTCCAGAGCATCATGAATTCAGAAAGACCGGAACCAGGGCCAAGTGTTATGGATTCAGTACAAAGAGAGACTGAGCAACCCCAGTAAGCATACGAGTTATATTAATGTTACTTCATGTAATTAAAAGAAATTGAGCTATGTCCATACGGCAGCAGAATATGGTTGTGCCAAATAGTACAGGATTGTACTGTGTCACAACTTTAGTAACTATGAAAATACTGACTCTGAAGTCATACGATTTCTTATGTATTTAAGCAATAATTTCTCTCATTCCTTTCAGACAATCTTACACACTGGTCTCAGTCATCCTGATCTTGTTGGTGACTCCAGCGCTGAACAAACTCAACACAAACCTTTCCTCATCTCTGCCCTGACGTTATCCTCTGTTAACCAGACTTACAGTATCATATCTGCAGGTGAGGTAGCAGGTGAAGTGGGTTCCTACAGTTCCAAGGAATCCAGTCTTGTTCAATGAGAATATTTTGAAGGGTCTGAAACTCCTCAGTCTGATCTTGATACTGAAGGCTTAGTATTAGAGCCAGATGCCTGCCTTGTGGACATGGAAACAGATTTGGGAAACTTGAGTAGCGGGACAACTGGAGAATTTGTAGTGTCAGCACATGAAACATTTCCCCGGAGCTGCCTGTGGCATTTTCAGAGTCCATTGCTCAGCGCAGAGGAGGGCCAGAGTAAAGATAGAAGTACACTAGAAACTAGTGCCATTGATCAGCCTGTGAACTTTGACCCAAGTGCTGACTCTCCAGCTCAAGATAAGGAGGAGGAAATGTGAAGACTAGTCCCTTTCTGAAAACAAAGCAGTGCGGCCAGAGCTGTTGGATTTTGCTGGGACTGGCCACTGAATCTCAAGGTCAACGTCAAGGAAGACGTCAGATTTCAAAGAATAATACTGTTAAGAACACTGTTTTGGATTCCAGTGTTGTTGAACACAAAGATAGCACTTCTGCTGATGAAGACAAACATTCTGGTACTGATAAGCTGAATACAGTTGAATTTCAAAACTTGTAGATCTACTGCAATGTGGAATAAGCTCCTCTCCAGGTTTTACCACGGTCCAGCTCCAAGTAAAGAAACTACTTCCACTTCTTTCTGCTGGAAAAGAGAGTAACATGAATCTGGAGACTGTGGTTTGGCCTGAGCTTCCTGACTGTGTTAAGTGGAGAGAACATTCTCAGAGTCCAGGGATTACTCTCCAAATTCTTCAAGTCTATCAAAACAGAGAGCAGACCTAACTGACCAGTCTAATCAGATGTCTGCTGAGAAGAACACACAGGATGAGGTTGAGCAGGAGGACAGTGTGTTGTCAGAAGATAAATGCAGATTAAGCCCAAATGTCCAAGAAACTCTGTGTTCAAAGGTTGCTGTAGACTCAGAGAGCAGTCTGGAAAGGAGAAGAGGACTTAGCCGAAGAGTGGGGAAATCTTGTAAACTGGTTCTCACCTTCACCAATCAAAGCCTTCATCACCTTGCTCACAATCTCCTGTTGTTTCACATCTGCACCCTGATCTTACATCTACAGCGCAACCACCTTCATTGCCTGTGGAGTCATGTTCCAGTGGCTCAACCCAGACACAACCTCAGGACTTTGCCTTTCTTTGGCGAATTGACCAGAAGAAATGTTCTGAATTAGTCTCGGACTTATCTAGTTGTGGTGTGTTTGTTTTGGAGGGAAACTCTTCTCGTTTTACTCCAAAACAAGTGATCAGGATTCTGCCTGCCAACAGGAGTGCCATACCGTGTGGTCCATGAGAAGGGTTCTCAGGTAGAAGAGAAAGACTTTAGAGAATCTAACTCTAAAAACAAAACCTTGAGATTCTGAGTCGCCATTTCAGACGTGTTCCATTGATATTCTGGAGGACTCTTTATGAAAAGTGCCATCAAGATATCGAATGGACAACCAACTTGTTACTAGATTCTGAGAACGACTGTATAAAGAAGATGATGAGGGAGATGATGAATTGGTTCCTGAGGGAAAGTCTATAGAACAGTCAGAAACTGTGATGGCCTCAGAAAGCACCTGGCTAGATCTGTATTTTCTGATGACTCTAGCAACAGTTCCAGAAGTATCATCAGTCTGAAGTCCCAAGAAACTAACCTTAGTGATGTTAACCAAGGTGATGATGATTGGAGTCAAGGTCCAAGTTCACAAAGTGAAGCTGAAGGATATGATGAGGCAAGCATGGTTAAGGAGAAATGTGAGCCTAAAACTTCCTTTGGAGCATTAAAACAGCTGACAGAAAGCACTGAAGGGCAACTGGAGATTACGGCAGCTAATGAGCAACAGACAGACAACACGGGTCAGCAATGTCCAGAGCAGGAAGAGGTATTAATACTAGAAGATAAGAAAGTTCAATGCCTGGAGGAAGCATTGAAGGAATGGAGGAAGAGGAGGGAGGAGAGAAGGAAAAGGATGATGAGGACACAAGAGAAGAGGTAAATGCCATAACACAGTCACTGCTGTGTCAGATTGATGAAATGGAGCGCAAAGAGGAAGAAGAGAGGAAGGAGCAAGAAAGGGAAAGAAAGAGAACAGCACAGGGGGGGAGGGAGCCAAGTTCAATGGATATTCAAACCTTGGAGCTAAAACTTCCAACTGAACTTGCATTGCAGCTCACTGAGCTTTTGGACCTGTTGGTGTCAGTCCAGGTAATAAAACATCTAATTAATATGTTATTCATATTTGATTGGTTTAATTTTCTTAAAACATAGTTGCTTTCTTGCTGTTTGTAGTCTTGTTTAAACAGGACTGATAAAAACTGCATTAAACTATTGTGTCCTGTGAAGGATAAACCCCATCAAAAAGTAATAGTACAGCTTAAAAATTGTTAAACAGATAAAATGAAACTGATTCTAGTTTTCTTTTTGATTTTAATACAGTAGTGTGAAAAGCTTTTAGTTTGAAATGAGCAACCACATCAATCCTCATTCACACTCAAAAAGTAGGTTTAAAATCCTTTGAACTCCATTTGGTTGCAGGTGCGTTTTCATCAGATGACTGTGCAGTGCACATAGACCTGAACTTGGCCAAACTGCTGCACCAGAAATGGAAGGATACTATTCAAGTGAGTTTAGATATTTATATTTTCTCATGTTTAAAGTATTTAGATATTAACTCTACAAAAACAACCTGGGTTGTTCAATGTGACTGATTCTGAATTTATGTAAAATTTACCTGGTGTCTATTGTCTTTGGCAGGAGAAGCACAGACTGGCAGCTCTGTCCTATCAGCTATTACAAGAGAGTGAGACAGCTTATTCTCTCAATACACACAAAGTTTAAGAGATTGGTCAATTGTATTATTATTGCAAAAAAGTAATTCCACATGTAATTAAATGCATGTAGTTTTTCAATGTAAAACACATGTACACTCTCTATCAAATGATTAATTAAAATGTAAGTACATATTAGTTAATAAAATAAAAATACTATTTTATTTTTTAGATTTATATCTAAATATCTAAAATATCTCTTTTCTTCTAATGAACAATATCATTTATATTTTTACAATGTGGCCACTGTAGTGTAAAATTGGTAATATATTTACGCATTTGTTAATGAAAATTAGTTAATAGTTAAAGTGCAATGTTTCTTTAACTGATTGTTAAATGTTGCATTTTTAGAAGCTTTGTTGGAAACCAAGAAGGTCGGAAAGGCCAAAAAAGGGAATAAAGAATTTTTTTATGTTTAAAAACAACATGCTTTTTTTAAAAAAAAAAGTTGAATCTACTTATTTTATCTAATATTGCCATGAAAATAGTGTTGATGCTGGCATGGTGTAAAAAGTGAATAGATAAATAAATAAATAAATAAATAACAGATCTAATAGTTCTTACCGCAAAAACAAAGGATTTCTCTAATGCATTCAAAAATGTATCCAATTTGTGAAAACTGCTCTATACTGGAAATAATTGTTCTCTGTTTTTGCACTTTGCTCCCCATCTATCTTTGTGTCTCCATGGTAACGAAGGTCCTGTCCACTGGGGTGAATTGCAGGGAAGTAAAACCAGACTGAGGGACCAATTAGGTTCGCGTGAAGAAATTCCTTTTATGGATCACTGGAGTGCATCCTGTGCTCCTGTCTCACTAAGGGACATCATGATCGAAGAGCAGGTGATGCAAGACAGCATGGAGAAGGTAATAGTTACACATAGAAAAACAATCACTGCCCAGAACTCCAAAAGAAAGAAGAGAAAATTTGCTATGTTTGGGTTTTAGTCCAGGTCAAGTCGGAGGGACCTGGATAAGAAAGACGGTGCGGCCAAGCTAAAGGAGAACCAGCTGTTTTCCATGTTCCCCACCATAGATCGACATTTCCTCAAGGACATCTTCAGAGATCACAAGTGAGAATATGATACATAGTGGTAGACTATATATGTGTAATGTGAAGAATTGTTGGATAATGTTATTTTCACTTTCTTTCCTCCTTTGCCCCTGGTTTCTTGGTTGAGTCATTTTTTTTTGTTTTGCTTTATGTTTAAAACATGCTCTTATATATTTGAGAATTCTGCAATTGTAGACAATAATGAACTGTGTTTGTTTAGTTACTCTCTGGAGCAGACTGAACAGTTTTTGCATACTCTACTTGACGACGGGCCGGTCAGAAACGTAGTGGCACCCGAACCTGCCCCTCAACGTAATGGTGCACACAGAACTCCGAGCAAAGAGCGGGTGAGCTACGTGTAACTGTATAGGATACTGAAATGAAACCAAAGCCCTATGTTGATGCTTTTTTCGTCTCACTCAGAGATGGAAACCGAGAGATGGGGAGGTAGAAGCTGCTCAATTCCAGGATTCGGAGGATCCAGAATATGATGACTTCCGCACAGAGGCAACACTGCAGAGACGTCAGCAGATAGAGTGTTTTAACAAGGCAGCTGAAGCTCATCGACAAGGACGAAAGGACGTGGCTAGTTTCTATGCACAACAGGTTCAAGAGATTAACATTATAATGGGTGCTGAAAAATAGCTAACACAAAACAGGGCAGTGTTTTAAAACAGGGCTTTTTGATTTATTAATCATTTATTAGATTAGAACTCTTAATTAAAAAGTTTTCGTTTCCAATTTTGCGTTCATGTTTAGGGTCACATGCATGGGGACAAGATGCGTGAAGCAAATAACCGAGCAGCCATGCAGATATTCCAGAGAGTGAATGCTTCACTTCTGCCTCAGAATATTCTAGATCTCCATGGACTGCATGTGGATGAGGCCATTCATCATCTTGGTCAGGTTCTCGCAGGCAAGAATTTAGGTAAGTGAACCATTAAAATGTTACAGTTTTTCTTTTGTATACCGCAGATGGATTGTGCAGGTTTTGGTGTGTTGGACCAATTTTTTTTATTTCAGAGTCTGGCATTATCTTTTTCTTTTTTCTTCAGAATTCAGCCAGGGTTTGTGTCAGCCTCAGATGTCAATCATTACAGGAAGAGGCAATCGCAGCCAAGGGGGAGTGGCGCGCATCAGGCCTGCTGTACTAGACTACCTCAAAAATCATCACTACAGGTATATTGACTGCATCCAGTATTTTTGAAATATTAATTTTATATACAGTGGTGGCCAAACTCAAGGGAACACTAGGTTTTCAGCAGGTAAGAAATGGTGTTGAGTCAGTTATTAGCTTTTAGTAGTTTGTTTTAGCTGCTTTATATGCAAAGGACGGTTATACCAAATGTTCTACCAATTTGCTAAACATAAGCTAATTGATGAATAAAATCAGCTTAAATGAGCATCCTCATTTAACAATTGTTACACAACCATCCAAAACTTAATTTGACAGTACTAATTTGTGGTTCGGTTTCTTGAAGCATCTTGGAGACTTTCTCACAGTTCTTCTGGATTTTGTTTCGTATAATTCCAGGGAGACTGGATGATGATGATGATGAGATCGGATCTCTGTGTGGAGCGCTGGCTGTTGGCAGACAGAAATCCCACTAGATTATTATAATTAATGGCAAAATGAAAGTTTGAACACGTAAACTTGTATTTCCTGCTGACACACTACAGCAAAAGATAGAAATAACTGACTTTTTGACCGGATAAAACCAATTTTATCCAGTGAAAATATTAGTGTTCTAATAATTTTGGCCACCACTCTATAAATTAAAAAAAAAAATTAATTAAGGTAAAAAACACATGTATATATTTAACCTAAATATTTATTCCGCCATTTTTCCGCCATATTTATAGAAACATTTTAGGGACTTCATTTGTGACATTTTTATTTAATTAATTAATTTATTTATTCAAATCTTGAACTACCAATTGTCACTATGTGTACATTTTGTAATTTCATTCTCATAATTTCTTTTTGTCTTTCTCCCAGTTTTTCTGAACCTAAGACTGGATTGGTGTTGGTCACACTTCATAAAGAGCTGCTACAATGAAGCATTTAATTAAGATTTTTCTCTTCCCACTGCCTTAATCCAAAGTGTCTTCTCTGTAGACTAATAGTGCCAGTAATTATAGAACAGTATTTTCATGTTTTTCTGTAATTGGGCACAAATTTATCCAAGTCATAAAAAAATGAAGGTACTACATATTTACAGTGTTTTATATGGCATTGACCTGTACATACATATTATTCTTTATTGAATGTTTTTTGATGCTTCCTTATGAGGCCATTAAGGTATCCTACTGATCCTACTTCCTAACTGTAATCACTACAATTTTTACGTAATTCTGTTTTTCTGTTTTTGGCCTTTTGTAACTATATAATATAATATTTATATATATAAGTCACACATTTTTCATAACCAGCCATTACAGGAGAAAAAGTGGGTTGCAATTCAGGTACTTGTTTGATATGATGTTTGATATTTCATTTTATTTTTATTGTACATTGATTTGATCCATACTTTTGGTTTATTAGTCTAACGTCAGTTTTATAAGAATAAGGATGTTGGGAATGGGGATGTCATAATATGGCTTCTCTTCAGTTTTGGTATAAATAGAAATACTTTAATGAGTTTCTGGAAATATAAATGCCGATCCTCAGTCAGCTTTGCATTTTAGTTTGTTTGTGAGCAGCTTGGCCAGATCCTACATCAGAATCGAACATTTTATGTCGCTGAGCTTTGGTTTTAGCTCGGCTTTGGTTTTTATATTTCCAGTTGAAAATGTTGATACCACACATATTTTTAAGACATCTTAATGCTGCTATGCAAATCACAATGTGTGTAAGAATTCGTTCTGAAAAAGTATTTTTGTGAAATTGTATATTTTGAACCTCAAAAGATTTTATATGTAAAATTTTATTTTATTTTTGTTAGAAATTATGGTTGGGGGTGAAAAAAAAAAAACTGAAGAGAAAGAATAAAGTCTTAACATGTACAAGATTTGATTCTTTTGGTGAAATTAAAATGTTAAGTAATTAGCGCAGCTTTAGGGGTTAGCGCGTAGCATGTGCCTGGAGCTCAAAATCACAGCTGAACATTTTCTGTATCCTCGTGTTTCTTGCTCTGCATTTCCTCTTTAATCAGTAGAAGCCGTTGGTGGGGGAAAATATAACTCAGCATGTTGAGCTCTTAGTAGCTGACGTTTGTTTCAATTAGTAAAGGTCAGATTCCTCCATGATGAAAGTGGCAGCTGTTGAAGTGAGTGCAGTGCACTTTCTCTCCATCAGATGGCGACAATGTCGACTCACCAAATTACTGAAACGAAATATAAGGCTTTACTAAACAACGTGTTTGCTGTATTGATTAGACATTTTCAATGCTCTTCAAATTATCATTGGAAATTTGAATAGTTCGACTTGCTGCCTTTTTGTTTGTTTATAAGTGGTAAACACGCATTCAAGTCCAAGACAAAACTATCTTGAAATACGTGCTGTTTTATAACCTAAACAAGTACTCTGGTGTTGTAATTATTACCATACCGTCTTGACAGTCCTCTCTAAAATGTGGCTGCTCAGTGAAAATTATTTAAACTGGGATTAAATTTTATTTTATTTTTTACTAAAATGACTACTACGCAGAGAGCAATGTGTTTTCAGAGACCCTAAACAAAGAACAAAGAGTAAATCTCATTGGGACATGTGTCTTCTGTTTCTTTGCCGCACTGCCTGAATTAGTTGCATGTATGAGTTCTAGACTGCAGAAGAAGCGAGGATCAACACTGTAGATGTGCTTAGAACGTCACAGCGGAAGCTTAGTAGAGATTTGATGTACGATTTTACAGAGAAAAAAGCCCAGCCTCGCATCTCATTTCCCTCTACTAGAGGATGTAATATATGCTCTGGCTGTGAAGGCATGTTTTCTCTCTGTGCTTAAGAGTATTTGAATTTCCTGAGTTTAACAGCTGAACTTCGGAGAAATATGCAGCTTTGGACTGAGCTCTGATCCTCTCTGAAAGCTTAATTAAATGACACAGTATTACAAGTTAAACTGAGCTTTACGTGAACTTGCCAATCTCACAGTTGAAAAGATCAAAGAGGTAAGTTGCTTTTTTTCTTTGTAATACGTGTATTATCCATATTATTCTTTAGTTTTAAACTGTGAATCCATTTTGTAAATGTATTTAATTTCATAAATTGATCAGCAATCCAAGCCTGGTGTTTATAGTGTTCTTAACCAGTTTCAATTTTTTTTTTTTTTAAATGTTAATTAACATTTGAAATACAACATTTGTTTTGTCTTAAAAAAAAATTAATTATAATATTCTTGTTCCCTGGTTTAATATAATGTACATAACAAGGGGCTTCAGTAAATAAATTGCTAGATAGTTTACCAAAATGATCAGTTTACTAATTATGTTTTGATTAACAAAAATCTAAATAAAAAAAGTATAATCTTTACTTTTATCATACCTTAACAGTGCCTAGAGCCTGACAACAGTGTGTTTGCTCCATCCCCGAACATATTGTAATCTTCTAGATTTTTTTCCAATACTCTGTATTTCTTTTTTAAGAAACACATAAGACTTTAAAATCCTGATGCGTTTCATCTCTCGATTAAACAATGATTGTAGTAATTTTTTTCTATATTGGCACATAAATGTATCTGAACCTTAGGGACTATTAAATACTTACCAGATTATGCTTATTCTTCAGAGTAGTCTGTCTGATAATATCAAAAAAGTGTTTTCAGACAGAATATATTACAAAAAGCTGTCCTTTTGTGGTATTAACTGGAGACGCTGTTTGAATCATCAGTGCACTTTCCTCACATGACAGCCATGAACAGGCCTAGGAAGTAAGCCATTGCAATTTCCGAGAATCGTCTATAAAGTTGTGTTGTGTCAAAATGTCCTTAAAAGCACTTGGACATAGATTTATTAAATAAACAAATATGCTGCGGTATTGTGTTAAACAGCATTTTTGGAACACTCTTTCTTAAATTTGACTTCAGTCGATAGCGGGCCGTTGTCAACACGAAGCGTCCCAGGCCTCTTAATGAGAGAGGTCTACTGTGCCCAGCGGGATACTGTACTATATTTCACAGCATAGGAAAAATGAGCAGAATGTGAAAAGTTGAAGGATTTTTGCATGATGTTGTAGTATTTTTATTTGAAAGGTAAATGAGAATGAGAAAATGACCACATTTTCACGTCATTTCAATCTTGTGTGACTTTCTTTTCTCTGTGGAACTCAAAGTAATGTATTTTTAACATGGTCGCCAAGTAAAACAGCATCTGACTCTGTAGACTAGCTGTACGGCAAGTAAATGAGACATTTCAGAACTGTTCCTTTATGTTCCACGTAAGTAAATGATCATTTCTTTAAATATAAGACAAATTAGATTACTTATAAATCTATTTTATAGTTACATATAAAAATCGAATTGTACGAAAAACATTTCTTGGTGTTTTGGGATTGCATGATAGTAATTGTGTTTCTTTGTTCTTCCAATTGATCAGGAGTCAAGGAGAGTACAGCGAAAGATACGGCTGAGTGACTTCTCACTTCTGGATTTCTGTCTTCAATATCTCTAATGGTACATAATGAGTTTCTAAACCTTTCACCGGAATACAGAGCCACGTCACAAGACGAAGAGCCTGAAGAAGACCTCAGAATGCTGTTTTACTTGCAGGGTTTTGCTCTTAGTTCTGCACACCTTGAATTACGACGATGGCCTCATCATCTGTTGGACGCCGCTCATATATTTTTTAGAAGCATTAGACTGTACTTTATAATAACTACAACACCAGAGACGGAAGAATGAATGGGTTGGCAGAGACCTCAGTGAAATGCGTACTGGTCGGAGACTGTGCAGTGGGTAAAACTGCGCTTCTTGTACGATTCACTTCTGAAACGTTCCCGGACAGCTACAGACCGACTGTGTGCGCACGAAACACTGGCGTCGACGCCATGGATGGAATCCAGATCAGCTTGGGATTGTGGGATACGGCAGGACATGATACGTTCCGCCAAATCGCCCATGTCCTATCAGCAGGCCGACGTGGTTTTGCTGTGTTACTCTGTGGCGAATCCAAATTCGTTAAACAATTTGCGGCAAAAATGGATCGCTGAAGTGAGGGAATTTCTCCCGAAAGTACCTGTGCTGGTCGTCGCCACACAGACGGACCATCGCGAAATGGGCCCTTATCGTGCTAACTGCACCACGGCCTCCGAGGGCAAGCAGGTGGCACAGGAGATCCGTGCCAAGGATATCTGGAATGCTCTGCTCTCAGCAATCGTGGCGTGCAACAGGTTTTCGAGTGTGCCGTTCGGACGGCTGTTAATCGGGCACGAAGACGGAGGAGGAGACTGATGGACCTTAACCCCTGTAAAATCTCCTGATGATTTTAAGAGAGGGATGGTGTTAATTCTCATCACTAAGACAGAATTGTTTCTCTCACGAAACCAAGTATTTGAAGCCTCAACAAAGACTTCTCAACACTGATGTCTAAAAATGGTTTACTTAACTGTTATACTGTCTGCTAGTTCTGACTATGTATTAGACACGTTACAGACATTGATCAGGTATTTATTCGGTCCCGCTTTATCCCCTTAGCATTTCTGGAAAATGTAAACTAAGCACAAAATGCGCCACGGGTGGTGTGTTGGAACGCTAACAGGTTATATTAGCTGAGCTTAACTACTATGTACTTGTAAATGAATCATTTGATGCAGTGCACTTATTGTGTACGTGCATGTTTTTAAAAATACCTGCATGTGATTACACCTGTAATTAATTTCTGTATAATTACACTGTTACGCTGTCCATCCCTTACACCTTAACCCACCCTTAACCTTAACCACACCACCGAACCTGTCACTAAGCTTACCTGCATCTCACCTCAATAACAGCAAGTGTTTTTAACACGATATAAACACGATACTTATTTTAATGTAAGTACATAGTAGTTAGGACCGCCTATTATAAACTGGGGCCATTTATTCATTAAACAGCCGAGTCCGTGTTCATTTTATGATTTTATAATTATCGATTGCAGGATTTTACAAGTCAAACATATCTTTCAAAAGACTTGTATCTTTTGTTGCACTGCTACATGTGTTGCAAAATGTACATTTTTAGATCGTAGTTCTTCAAGTTAAGTTTTAAATTTCATTCTTATGAATCAAAAAGACTCTGAAAACACTCTCGGTCTGCTGGTTCCTCTCCTACAGCTGTGTTCATGTAAAATAAGAATCCGCACCATAATGTCACACTGAGATCACCTTCTTAACGACGATTAAATCACGTTGGTTAAGTATTGCTGACAACGCTTTTTGTGATATGTTGTTTATGGCGCTTAAAGCTAAAATGAGGATTTCAGTTATGAAGTGCTTATTCTTAAGAAATGATTTCATAGTCTTATGAAGTCTCTTAAATAGTTGTTTTAATAAAAAAGAGTAGCTGTCACTTGGCTAATGTATCTGTGTGGTTTGTCTTGCACAGCGAACCGTGGAATATGTGTTTACGTTTGACTGAACGCCATGCCATGCGTTTAGCAAAATAAAATGACCTTGAAAAGGTGGTTATCATACTTATTAATGGCAAGAATTCCTCAATATTAAAATATCCTTCAAAAAACGTACATTTAAATCTTTTAGACTTATTTTTATTAGGACAAAAATCTCTCAATATAAAAAAATAGTGATTTAAAAAAATTGTAAAACAAATTCTAATAAATTAAATGATGTGAAAAATATTATTGTTTGGAATGTTTATTAATGAGTTAAATTAATTTGTTTAGCTTTTTTTTTTTTTTACACAAAATTGTGTTGAAATTTTCTGCGCCGGCATGGCTTTTCCGAGGCCCTTTTGGGGTCCCTATACCTCATTGTGAATACGCCTTGAGAAGTTTGCAACATTAGAATAAGGATACCCTTATTTACTATTACCTACGACTTTTTCTCAACAAGTTCATAATTTGCTGCTTATTTATTAATAATTAGTAAAGTAGTTGTTAGTTGTTTAGTTATTGAGGTAGGATTAGGATGTAGAATAAGACATTAATATGGAGTTTAATTACTAATAATAAATCACTAATATTCAAGTAATATGCTAGAATATTAAATGGCTAGAGACCTTTAATAAAGTGTTTCCAAACTGTTTTACTAGGTAGTATTTATATTTGTTGTTTGACAAAGATGCATTATACCTTTTAAATACTTTTAAAACACAAGTAAACTGGTCGTCCGTTATAAATTAGTTACAGACTTCAAAAACATTAATGACAAAATATCTGCACAGAAAAATAACCAAGCCATTTCTTACCTCAACAGTTATAACAACTGTGAATGATTTCTTCTGTTGTTATGCAATAAACATCTAAATCTGGCATCTTACAAGATAGCCTTGACAGATAATTCAAGTGTTTTAAGTTTGAAGTGTTTTTTCACGCCAGATAAAATATGTAATACATTATATCCTGCATAATGTCTTATCCATTGCGACTTTACACCTGTACGTGCAAGACATAAAGCGATAATGTTATTTATATCCATTATGAAACACACTATTCTGAGCGCCCAGGTTTGGCTGTCAGTGTGAGTATGAGGGTTAAGTGTGTGCTGAAGTCTGGTGAAAATGAATACGAAGAAAACAGAGACAGAGCTCACCATGTTCGAACTGACTTCTAGTTAAGCTTCAACAGCACTTAACAACACTGTACAAACTTTCTTGATTATAATTGTATATTTTACATCAGATATTTGCAGTGTATCACAGCAGACTCACAATTTGCTTGTCCAGCAAAACTGATAGAGCCTTGTTTGAGAACAGTATACAACACGCATAGGTCATGTGAATAAGGCTTGATGCATAGAAGAGATCTTAGGAAAATGCACCAATACGATTATTTATTACATTCCCATCGAGTCTCTTATATTTTGAGGCTTTGTGCTATTTTGCTAGACAGCAGAATGTTTTATAAAATTGTGATTAAATTAACACACAGGCAAGATGTAAAAATAAAGGAGATGCATGCTACTACTGCACTGCATATAAAAGAAAGAGTCGACAGAGGAAAAGAAGAAGAAGACAGAGCAACAGAAAGAAGGAGTATATGTTATGTGGTTTATGGAGACGATCTAGGCCTGTGCTTTTGGAGAACTAAAGAGTTCAGAGCCTGCAACCACATCCCAGCAGGAGAACGTCTCTCTCTGAACTCACTGAAACCACGTTGTGCTTCGTGGCTCCTTAGAAAACGCAACTGCAGTGCGAAATGTAAATACCTTCAATGATCTTTTCAAAATGTTTTTAAGTCAAAGTACTCCTGTGCCATCAGAAATATTTTATATTTTTATAAAATATGTTTAATAAACCTTTGCTGCTCCTATATGAATGAACAAATGAATGGTGGCATTAGGTAATACAATCAACAGGATTGTACTCAAACTGCAATATCTATATATTTATACATAAAAAAAAAGAAAAGAAGAAAGACACTAGGGTCCAGTGTTATATTGAACGTCAATAACTTTAACTGCACAGACAAAAACATTTGAGACATTTCACAAAGTATTGTTTTATATATATATATATATATATATATATATATATATATATATATATATATATATATATATATATATATATATATGCGCTTGCGTTTAAGCCAATTTAATGAGTGCTATGGTCTGCACAACACACTATGAATTCACGCACACATAGACATATTCGCCTCTACGCGACCCACCACACATTCTGTTCTTTTTTTACAACAGGAAACACCTGCACTGTTCTCTTACCACATGAGCGCTCAGATACACATACACACATACAATCCACCCAACGCATCAAAAGCCTTGCACAATCACCTATTTATTGACAGTTAAGCCAAAATTTAAGAGATTGTGCATTACCAGATAAGTTACTTATGCATTTAAGCTCCAGCTGCTGTTAAAATAAAATAAAAACAAGCATTGGCAACAGGTAGACATATGAAATATCATCAAATAAACCTATAGGGTTTTCCATACTTTGCTTTGTCTGGCCAGTAGTGAGTCAGAGAGGAAGGATTGTGTAGGACAGGGAAGATACCCTGAAAATGATACTGAGAGAATCACCCTAATTTCAGAAAACACAACGAAGAATACACATCATGAGTCATTTTGAGTCATCATGACAATTTATTGTGTCATTTTTTCTAAACATACCTGATCTGCTGCAGTGTAAGATGAACAGGTAAGAAAGAACAATGGAGGGAAAAAATACAGTTATTTAAAACTGCTTTCTTTTTAGTGAAATCCATGCAATTATCCTGAGAATGATTGTCTGTACAGAAGCATTATGGGAAAGGTAGTTCTGCAGTGTAATATGTCGAAGTGCACTACAGGATATGAAACTCTCCTACGCCTGAGAAAGAAAGAGAAAGATAGAAAGACGCCTCAAGAAGAACCACTTCCTGTCTTGTTCCTGTCATCATTTCAGACCCGACAGTCATTGAGTGTATATGTTGTTGTATTCCTGTGTAGGTGTTGGGAAATATGAGGGGGCTGTCTGACAAAATCTAAAGAGATTCAGTTACAAACAGCACCTCAATGGTGCCTAGAAATCTGTTACTGAAGTAAATGAAAATTATAGGTTAACTCTCGCTGATAATTTATTTTATTTATACTTATATCATAAGTATAACTCACTGATTTTACACATGGGACAAAACATATCCCAAGTATATGAAATGAAAATAAGACATGCATACACATGCATTTGTTTACCTGATAAAATAATTATTTGATGCATACATTTAGCAGTATTAACAAAGTCTGAATACATGTGGCACCGTAGTATTAGTTTAACATTTACCTTTTATTTCTGTTCATCAGCCATTGAAAAAAGAATATACCCCACCAGTTACTACCAGGAACTACATTACTTGTTCGCGCTCTTGAATGAAATAGAAAGTTGATATGTGATGCAAATGCAAAGAAAAGGTGGTTCAAAATTATATTTTTAATTTCCATGTCTACAGAAATGTCTAGAATTTATACCTTAAAAAAACACGTTACCTGTTAATCTCTGCTGTATCGAAATTCAGTGTGTGCATGTGTCAGAGACAGACCTCTCTTCCTTTAAAATTCATTGTGTGTAACACTCAAACCACATGACCTGTCTGCACTACGCTCATGTCAGATCGCCTCTCACTGCGACGAACAGGACAAATACGTTCAGTCACACACAATCCTTCACAAGTCTGCAAAAGATAGCACGTAAGATGTTTTTTTGAAATAACAGAAGATCTCCAATATTATAAACACACATTCTTCTTGCGCAGATAAGTATCTCCACGGTGAAAAGAAGTGTGTGTACGTGTGTTAGTGTGCATGCTATGTGATACCTCGGCTCTTGTTCCAGAGAAACAGTAAGAATGACATTCAGGCCTTCGGTGTTGTACCTGGCACACCACCACTCTCAGCGTTCAGACCGCTATGGACTTTCTGCAACGTCTCTGTCCTCCTCGCCAGCAAATAACATATGACCATTGATGGCAAATGAGAAGCAACAGCAAATAATAACTGGCAGATTTAATTTTATTTTTTTTGCCATTCTGAAAAATGAAGATCGTATTTCTTGTGGTTCACATTAGCATGTTGCTACATGGTAAGTCCATGCTCTTTAATGCTGATACTGACATAAGATAAATCATTTTCTTAATCAGTATTTTGTCTTGTTTTTCAGTAAAAGATACCTGAACATTCTTAAAACAATTTTTATTTATTTGATAAGCAGTATTGATTCAGATAACAATAGTTATTGAACTAAATCTCATTAAGAAATAGTATTTCTTGTTTTATAATGTATGTATTAACTATTATATATGTACTATTTATCTATATTCAGTGTATGTGATGGGGTAACTGTGGTAATTATTGCTGTGTTGTATTTATGTTATTTATGTCAGTATACTAAAGTATTGTCGTGTTATCTTACATGTCTAAAACAAAATTTTTCTTTTTTTTTTTGTTTTGTTACTCTTTTATTGGTGGCTTACAAAAATCAATGATAAAGAATGGCATCAATTATTACAAAATTATTATTACAATATATATATATATATATATATATATATATATATATATATATATATATATATATATATATATATATATATATATATATATATATATGAAATAGCTAAATAAATATATTCTTCTCTCTAGTTGTTTTTTCTGCTCAGGTCACTTTGCTAAAAAATTGCTGAATGACCTAATGGATTTACTATTCTAATGCTTTACGGCCCGTGGAAGACACAGACAAAGCCCTTAACGTCACTCTACAGATCACACTCTCACAGATTAAAGATATGGTGAGCACTAAACACACACACACACACACACACACACACACACACACACAGTCTATGGAATACTGACATTAAATCCTATTTTACAGTTTTAATCAATAACAGAACCGCATGGGTTTACAGCTACATGTATCAGATCTGCTGCAGAAACAGTGGGTTTGAAATCACTTCCGTTGGTTCGAGATCAAGGCATACTGTATATCACACTTAGCTAAACACCCACACACTGTCCAACTGTCCCTTGATGTGGCATGGTGTTTGTATGTTCTGATCATCCTTTGGGCGACTTAATGCTGAAACCGCAAAGATTGCACATTGCCCCAAACTTTTAACTTCTAAAAATATACGACTAGTTCAAATTCATACTTCTGCTAACCTACTTATTTTGAACAGTTGACGGTGTAGTAAGAGAGAATTTGTGAATGGTTCCTAGCCAATTTCAAAGCATTTTTTATTCTTAAAAAGGTTTTTTTATGTAGATTTTAAGTTGGACATCAAGTGGTGAACCACCACAATGACCTACTTAATTGTGAGCAATTTATTTATTTAATAAGATCATACAGTTCCTTAGGAATGGTCAACAGTAGGAAAAAAATTATAATAATTATGCAATTGCAGAATTACCAACCAGCCAAAAATCACCCCACTGGATTAATAGCTGTGGTCTTCACTATTGTTGCAGTTATTATGGATAACTCTAGGTGTCAGTACATATCAAATGTTTATTGTGTGTATCCTCTTCTCATCAACTCACTGTATCCTGTGACACTGTAAACATTATATGCATGTATGTATAGTGTGAGCTGTGTGACTAATGTATAATAGTTTCTAGCAAGTGTGCCACTGCAGATCATGTTTTATCCTCACTTTGAAGTGTGTAACAGTAAGTGATCAAGTAACCTACAAAAGTGTTGGATAATAAGATGTGTAGTTTTTTTTCTCCAGTAGATTATTTATTAATTTATTTGTGTAATGTAATGCCTTTTGCATGATTTCAGAATGGTTTAATCTTGCGCAACCTTTGCTTTATTGAAAGTATTAACACCTATTTGCACTAAATAGTTCGCATGATCAGTGTTACAAACCTGTTCATTTGATTTGACAGCGATATGAGCGATATGAATTTTTGATGACAAAAATTAAGTTTTGGTGAACGACTTATTTAAATGCTATAATTCAGTAGTATGGTATTACATTTAGAGTCAGTGGATGATAATTATATAAGACTCTTGTAATCGTTGTTATGTGTGTTCCAGAAAGAGATAATGAATTTCTCATTCAAGAAGCACTGAATTTCTGCCCTGATCAAACTCAATCAAATATTAATTTACTGAACCTGAGGAGTACTTTTAACCAATGAGATGTGATATGTAGAAGGCATTAAGTGCAACCTAAGGGTTCAGACTTTCTTTCCTTTCATTCTTCATTGTTGTGAGAAAGTGTTCCATGTACAACAACAGGGTTTTATCTTGCAGTGCAAGACCCTGTGTGACTGAATACTTGGTCTTAACATACAATGTAACTCACACTGTTACCTCAAAGAAAAATAGATCTCTAACCTCGTCACATCTGGAAACATATTCACAGTAAACAAATAGGATTTCAAGCTCCAAAAGGACATACGGTGGCTTAAAATAAATACATACAACTCTATCTTCTATGATCACTATGTGTGATAAATAGATTTAGGTGGTTATTCACAAATCAACTAATTGATTGTATATATACAGAGCCTAAATTGCTTTGTGTTTGACTCCTTTGTGCTAGGATGAAAGGAACCAGGTGTTGACCACATACCTGTGGGTGCGCTAGATCTGGCATGATGCTTATCTGCACTGGGATAAAGATGAGTACGATGGACTTGAGGTCATTAGAATACCCAGCAATCTTATTTGGAGACCAGACATCGCTCTGTATAACAAGTAAATACATGTCACATACACACATTATCTTGAATAAAACACACTTAATACAGTCAAAAGGCTCAATGAATACATAAAAGACTGAATTATTGACCTCTATATTTGTTTTTAATTCAGTGCGGATGAGGAGGACTCTTCCGGACCCCAGACACGAATGTGGTGTTGAGGTATAATGGTGAGATCACTTGGGACTCCCCTGCCATCACTAAGAGTTCCTGTAAGGTGGATGTCTCTTATTTCCCTTTGATAGCCAGGAGTGCAACCTTACCTTTGGCTCCTGGACCTACAATGGCAACCAGGTATATGCACTTGATAGGTGTACATACTTAGCAAGTACAATAGTAAGCATGCATACTTGTGATAAATTATTCCAATACGTTGCTTTGGATAACAGCTTTTGAGTCACATTATATTAGGTTGCCTTAACTAGTGTGTATACATGTAAATGTATGTGTATGTTTTAACAGTGTACTTATATTTTTAAAAACCTGCAATTACAGAATACATCCCTTAAGCCTACCCATAATACCAAACCTGTTTCTAATCTTAAAAGTATCCTAACTCAGTAGCAGCAAAAGTATTTTGCAATTCAATGTAAGCACAATAAGTACATCATACTTATATTTATCATGTAGTTAAGATCACATATTGCTTGTACATGTAGTCCCCTAATGAAAAGGGGTATTTGTAACACATTTGCTTATTTATTTTCATTTTAATTTCAGGTACACGTAGGCCCAATATTGAATTCAAAATATCCATAAGGATAATTCACTCAAAAATGTTTAATTCTTCCTCATTTACTCACCCTCTACTTCTTCAGCTATTTAACACAATACAAGCTAATTTGAATAATGATTATAACCAAGTGGTTGGCGGTGGTCACTGACTAACACAGTATGGAAAAAATACCATGGAAAACAATGGCTAATATCAGCTGTTTGTTTACCAGTATTCTTTAAATCTGTGGTTCTGATACATGTAGCTGTAGACATCCTCAAAATGTCCACAGACTATGACAGGAATATATAAAAAGACACAGTAAGAAGGAAAATTACAAGCTGTAGTTTGACTAGAACCTTTATTCCAGTATAAAATGTATCGACCATCTTGTTGTACGGTCAGCTTCATGCATGGGAACCTAATTTCTGTTCATAAAAAACATAAGCCAAAATGAATGGAACTTTTAAAGAAGCAATCATTATTTATGTAAACGAACAATGTAAATGAACTGTTATATAGAGTTGTGAACTGTGAATTGTACTCAACTAAAAATCGAATCACTGTAACCCTAGGTGGATATCAGCATGGGCATGGAGAGTGGTGACCTTTCAGACTTTGTAGAAAATGTGGAATGGGAGTGTCACGGCATGCCAGCTGTTAAGAACGTCATAATATATGGCTGCTGCTCTGACCCATACCCTGATATAACGTACACAGTCCTGCTCAAGCGGCGTTCATCCTTCTACATCTTCAACCTTCTTCTGCCGTGTTTCCTCATCTCTTTCCTGGCTCCACTGGGCTTCTACCTGCCTGCTGATTCTGGGGAGAAGGTCTCACTTGGGGTGACAGTTCTGCTGGCTCTGACTGTATTTCAGTTGATGGTGGCCGAGAGTATGCCACCTTCAGAAAGTGTTCCCTGATTGGTGAGTTTACAATAGAGCAGAATTTAGAAATATGTGGGAATATTATTTATTTCCTTTCTGGCCAAAGAATGTTGTCAGTTCTGTTAAAATGCTAAATGTGGTTCTGTTTATACTTTACAACCATATGCTGTAAAGTCAAAGCCAAAAGTCATGGCTCAATTGGCCCCCTAGTGGAAATTGCGATTAACTAGCAGTTTGTGAAGTGAAGTAAAAGCAGAGTACATATTACCCATCACAGTCTCAGTATGCCTGTAGCTGGGTGATATAGACAACAAGTAAAAAATACTATATTGTCAACAATGACCATGATAACGGCCTCTACTTCAATCAACCAATAAATTATCACTGAATTATTGTCACCAATTGTCACTAAATGATCACAAATAAAAAATATTATCATCATTGATATGTTCAAATGTCACGCAAAGAATTTTTTTCACAGCCTCTTTGTTATGTGTCCCTTGTTTGCCTTTCCTATAGGAAAATACTACATTGCAACAATGACCATGATAACGGCCTCTACTTCATTGACTATCTTTATCATGAATATACACTTCTGTGGAGCAGAAGCCAAACCTGTGCCCCACTGGGCCAAAGTCCTGATAATAGACTACATGTCGAAGATCTTCTTTGTGTATGAGGTAGGGGAGAACTGTACAACACCTGAAAGTGACCGAGGCACATTATTCTCGGAAGACCCACTGGCTAGCCTTGAGAGAGATGGGTATTTTGACAAAGGGTTTTATGGCGACCATGATGACAGAAACCGCAATCAGTTTAATGGGTACAATCACAGAGACCACCGGCATGGGAATGGGTACCATCACAACAGCAGAGACTATCGACAACAGAGGCATAACCAGCAAAGAAGGACACGCTGCCTTCCAACTCGCCTATTCGACAGAATGCCCATCATCCAAAATACACACATTACATTGGCCGAGATGGAAGTGAAAAGCTTCCATTGACAAGCCAGGAGAAACTCAAAGACAGCGAACTCTCCATTCCAGAAAAACTTACTGGATACACCTACGATCATGGCAATGGTTATCTAAATGGAGTTGGGTATCTCCACGATAATAGCTACAGCAAAACCTTTGGAGCAGATAGTTATAATAAGCCCACCACTGGCAAAGGATGTGTATGTGTCTGTGGCCAACATCAGAAAGTGGTGCGAAACATTGAGTACATAGCTAACTGTTTCAGAGAGCAGAGGGCACACCAGGCCAAAGGGGCTGAGTGGAAGAAGGTTGCCAAGGTGATGGACAGGTTCTTCATGTGGGTGTTTTTCATCATGGTCTTCCTCATGAGTATCCTTGTCATGGCCAAGGCAACCTAGACCGTTTACACCATAAAGATGTAATCAACTGATATTTCATATTGGCTAACACTATGTGTCAAAAGACCAGTTAGTTACTGATAAATTTTTTTCATCTTGTATTTGTTGGCAAATGCGCTAATGTTCTACATTCAACTTAATATGTGGGTTACTGCAAGAGAATTAGTTGTTTGAATGTCTCATTTTCTTTATTGTTGGTTTCATTCTTTACATTCAAGAAGATTCTCTGGTTGTAAATAGTTAAAGAAACAGCATTAATATTTTAGGTGTAGACGTGTTCCCACATGTGTATATAGAGTAACACAATCTTTGTCTGGCATGGACAAACATTAATAATGCACAGTTAACCCTGCACATGCGCATTGACAGACATCCACACTAATGCACATTAAAAATGCATAAATAGATCAGTCTTGAATGTTGATCACACACACAGTGTAAAACTTGCATCCTTGACCAACACTAACATATTATCAGAGAAATCAACGTTCTGAAATTTCTTTAATTTGCTGTGCTTGTTCCTTGCTTTTCTTCTGCTTATATTATACTTTACAAATGCTGCTACACAAATAAGAAATAAAACATGATCAATCACAGAATCCTAGAATAGCAATTAACAAATTATAATAAAAGGAAAAGAAATTGAAAATAAAAAGTGTAATTAACCCTGGCACCTAACTATTGAAACTTGATTATTTGGAGACATCAATTCATGCACTTGTGTAAGTATTAAAATATGAAATGAGCTCCTAAAATGAAAATTAGTCAAGAGATTTATTTCAATAGGTGCTGAAAATTAAAGGCAGGTGTACTCACAGATAGCAAGATGTAAGCCAAACTGGAAAAGCTTTGAGAAAACGGCCATTTCAAGCTAACTGTCTTTTTCAACTAGTAGAACTTAAGGCTGATGCCTTATCCGTTAGGCCACTGGGCCCTTTTTTTCTCTTTAAGAACACTGCCAGTAAACTTCCATCTTTTAAGCATCACAGCACTCTTTTTTCTTTGCTAAGTCCTATGTACATTTGTTATGGCTATATTGCAACTTTGAGCTTATCACTATAGATTTTTTCTTTTGCTGCCAACTTAAATACATTGAACTGCATCAAATACGACCCAGATGGGACTTGAACCCACAATCCTCAGCTCCGGGCTGATGCCTTATCCATTAGGCCACTGGGCCTTTATTTCTCTTTATCCCAAGTGCATTCACAGATAGCAAGATATAAGCTAAACTGGAAAAGCTTTAAGAAAACGGCCAGTTCAAGCTAATTATCTGTCGATTCAGGTAAACTTTTACCTTTAAGCATCACAAAGCTCTGTTCTGTGCTTAGTCCTATGTACATTTGTTATGACTATTTTGCAACTTTCAACTTAATCACTATAGATTTTTTTAGTGCACCCAACTGAAACTCAAAGAACAGCCTCAAAGATGACCAAGATGGGCTTCAAACCTACAGGCCTCATCTCTGAAGGCTTATCTGTCGGACACTAGCCTTATCCATTAGATGTAATCTGGGCAAGGTCACATTCAGAAGGCTTCAAGTTTTACACTAATTCTTGTTTCGTGCAGCAAAGATGTTTTTTGATAGACAAGGTGGGACTTGAACCTACAACTAGCCCGGAGGCTGATGCCTTATCCATTAGGCCACTGGGCCCTTTTTTCTTTAAGTAAACTGCCAGTTCAAGATAATTGTCTATCGCATGCAAGTAAACTTTCATCCTTTAAGCATCACAACGCTTGGTTCTGTGCTTAGTCCTATGTACATTTGTTATGGCTATATTGTAATTTTGAACTAATCACTATAGATTTTTTTCTAGTTCTGCCAACTTAAACTCAATGAACTGCCTCAAATATGACCCAGATGGGACTCGAACCCACAATCCTCAGCGCCGAAGGCTGATGCCTTATCCATTAGGCCACTGGGCCCTAATTTGTCTTTATCCAAGTGCATTTACAGATAGCAATATGTAAGCTAAACTGGAAAAGCTTTAAGAAAACGGCCATTTCAAGCTAATTGTCTATCGTGATGCAAGTAAACTGTCATCATCACAATGCTTGGTTCTGTGCTTAGTCGATAAACATTTGTTATGGCTATATTGTAATTTTGAACTAATCACTATTGACTTTTTCTGGTTCTGCCAACTTAAACTCAAAGAACTGCCTCAAATATGACCCAGATGGGACTCGAACCCACAATCCTCAGCTCCAAAGGCTGATGCTTATCCATTAGGCCACTGGGCCCTTTAGTTCTCTTATCCCAAGTGCATTCACAGATAGCAAGATATAAGCTAAACTGGAAAAGCTTTAAGAAAACGGCCAGTTCGAAGCTAATTATCTGTCGATTCAGGTAAACTTTTACCCTTTAAGCATCACAAAGCTCTGTTCTTTGCTAAGTCCTATGTACATTTGTTATGACTATTTTGCAACTATCAGCTTATCACTATAGATTTTTTTTGTGCACCCAACTGAAACTCAAAGAACAGCCTCAAAGATGACCAAGATGGGCTTCAAACCTACAGGCCTCATCTCTGAAGGCTTATCTGTCGAGACACTAGGATTTGGTGGCCCTTGCATTCACAGACAATTTGATGTAATCAAAGCAAGGTCACATTCAGAAGGCTTCAAGTTTTACACTAATTCTTGTTTCGTGTGCAGCTAAAGATGTTTTTTGAAGACGACCCAGGTGGAACTTGAACCCACAATCCCCAGCCCGGAGGCTGATGCCTTATCCATTAGGCCACTGGGCCTCTTTTTCTCTTAAGTAAACTGCCAGTTCAAGATAATTGTCTATCGCATGCAAGTAAACTTCATCCTTTAAGCATCACAATGCTTGGTTCTGTGCTTAGTCCTATGTACATTTGTTATGGCTATATTGTAATTTTAAACTAATCACTATAGATTTTTTGTAGTTCTGCCAACTTAAACTCAATGAACTGCCTCAAATATGACCCAGATGGGACTCAACCCACAATCCTTAGCTCCGGAAGGCTGATGCCTTATCCATTAGGCCACTGGGCCCTTATTTGTCTTTATCCAAGTGCATTCACAGATAGCAATATGTAAGCTAAACTGGAAAAGCTTTAAGAAAACGGCCATTTCAAGCTAATTGTCTGTCGTGATGCAAGTAAACATTCAACCTTTAAGCATCACAAGGCTTGGTTCTGTGCTTAGTCCTATGTATATTTGTAATGGCTATATTGTAATTTTGAAGTAAACACTATAGATTTTTTCTGGTTCTGCCAACTTAAACTCAAAGAACAGCCTCAAATATGACCCAGATGGGACTCGAACCCACAATCTCAGCTCCAAGGCTGATGCCTTATCCATTAGGCCACTGGGCCCTTTAGTTGTCTTTATCCCAAGTGCATTCACAGATAGCAAGATGTAAGCTAAACTGGAAAAGCTTTAAGAAAACGCCATTTCAAGCTAATTGTCTATCGCATGCAAGTAAACATTCATCCTTTAAGCATCACAACATTTGGTTCTGTGCTTAGTCCTATGTACATTTGTTATTGCTTTATTGTAATTTTGAACTAATCACTATAGATTTTTTTCTAGTTCTGCCAAATTAACCTCAAAGAACAGCCTCAAATATGACCCAGATGGGACTCGAACCCACAATCCTCAGCTCCGAAGGCTGATGCCTTATCCATTAGGCCACTGGACCCTTTTAGTTGTCTTATCTCAAGTGCATTCACAGATAGCAAGATGTAAGCTAAACTGGAAAAGCTTTAAGAAAAAGGCCAGTTCGAAGCTAATTATCTGTCGCATTCAGGTAAACTTTTACCCTTTAAGCATCACAACACTTGGTTCTTTGCTAAGTCCTATGTACATTTGTTATGACTATTTTGCAACTATCAGCTTATCACTATAGATTTTTTTTGTGCACCCAACTGAAACTCAAAGAACAGCCTCAAAGATGACCAAGATGGGCTTCAAACCTACAGGCCTCATCTCTGAAGGCTTATCTGTCGGGACACTAGGATTTGGTGGCCCTTGCATTCACAGACAATTTGATGTAATCAAAGCAAGGTCACATTCAGAAGGCTTCAAGTTTTACACTAATTCTTGTTTCCTGTGTGCAGCTAAAGATGTTTTTTGAAGACGACCCAGGTGGGACTTGAACCCACAATCCCCAGCCCCCGGAGGCTGATGCCTTATCCATTAGGCCACTGGGCCCTTTTTTCTTCTTTAAGTAAACTGCCAGTTCAAGATAATTGTCTATCGCATGCAAGTAAACTTTCATCCTTTAAGCATCACAACGCTTGGTTCTGTGCTTAGTCCTATGTACATTTGTTATGGCTATATTGTAATTTTAAACTAATCACTATAGATTTTTGTAGGTTCTGCCAAATTAACCTCAAAGAACAGCCTCAAATATGACCCAGATGGGACTCAAACCCACAATCCTCAGCTCCAAAGGCTGATGCTCTTCCCATTAGGCCACTGGGCCCTTATTTGACTTTATCCAAGTGCATTCACAGATAGCAATATGTAAGCTAAACTGGAAAAGCTTTAAGAAAACGGCCATTTCGAAGCTAATTGTCTGTCGTACGCAAGTAAACTTTTATCATCACAACGCTTGGTTCTGTGCTTAGTTCTATGTACATTTGTTATGGCTATATTGTAATTTTGAACTAATCACTATTGATTTTTTTGGTTCTGCCAACTTAAACTCAATGAACTGCCTCAAATATGACCCAGATGGGACTCGAACCCACAATCCTCAGCTCCGAAGGCTGATGCCTTATCCATTAGGCCACTGGGCCCTTATTTGACTTTATCCAAGTGCATTCACAGATAGCAATATGTAAGCTAAACTGGAAAAGCTTTAAGAAAACGGCCATTTCGAAGCTAATTGTCTGTCGTGATGCAAGTAAACTTTCAACCTTTAAGCATCACAAGGCTTGGTTCTGTGCTTAGTCCTATGTATATTTGTAATGGCTATATTGTAATTTTGAAGTAATCACTATAGATTTTTTCTAGTTCTGCCAAATTAACCTCAAAGAACAGCCTCAAATATGACCCAGATGGGACTCAACCCACAATCCTCAGCTCCAAAGGCTGATGCTCTTATCCATTAGGCCACTGGGCCCTTTAGTTCTCTTTATCCCAAGTGCATTCACAGATAGCAAGATATAAGCTAAACTGGGAAAAGCTTTAAGAAAACGGCCAGTTCAAGCTAATTATCTGTCGCATTCAGGTAAACTTTCACCCTTTAAGCATCTCAAAGCTCTGTTCTTTGCTAAGTCCTATGTACATTTGTTATGACTATTTTGCAACTATCAGCTTATCACTATAGATTTTTTTGTGCACCCAACTGAAACTCAAAGAACAGCCTCAAAGATGACCAAGATGGGCTTCAAACCTACAGGCCTCATCTCTGAAGGCTTATCTGTCGACACTAGGATTTGGTGGCCCTTGCATCCACAGACAATTTGATGTAATCAAAGCAAGGTCACATTCAGAAGGCTTCAAGTTTTACACTAATTCTTGTTTCTGCAGCTTCAAAGATGTTTTTTGAAGATGACCCAGGTGGGACTTGAACCCACAATCCCCAGCTGGAGGCTGATGCCTTATCCATTAGGCCACTGGGCCCTTTTTTCTCTTTTAAGTAAACTGCCAGTTCAAGATAATTGTCTATCGCATGCAAGTAAACTTCCATCCTTTAAGCATCACAACGCTTGGTTCTGTGCTTAGTCCTATGTACATTTGTTATGGCTATATTGTAATTTTGAAACTAATCACTATAGATTTTTTCTAGTTCTGCCAACTTAAACTCAATGAACTGCCTCAAATATGACCCAGATGGGACTCAACCCACAATCCTCAGCCCGAAGGCTGATGCCTTATCCATTAGGCCACTGGGCCCTTTAGTTCTCTTATCCCAAGTGCATTCACAGATAGCAAGATATAAGCTAAACTGGAAAAGCTTTAAGAAAACGGCCAGTTCAAGCTAATTATCTGTCGCATTCAGGTAAACTTTTACCCTTTAAGCATCACAAAGCTCTGTTCTTTGCTAAGTCCTATGTACATTTGTTATGACTATTTTGCAACTATCAGCTTATCACTATAGATTTTTTTTTGTGCACCCAACTGAAACTCAAAGAACAGCCTCAAAGATGACCAAGATGGGCTTCAAACCTACAGGCCTCATCTCTGAAGGCTTATCTGTCGGGACACTAGGATTTGGTGGCCCTTGCATTCACAGACAATTTGATGTAATCAAAGCAAGGTCACATTCAGAAGGCTTCAAGTTTTACACTAATTCTTGTTTCTCTGTGCAGCTAAAGATGTTTTTTGAAGACGACCCAGGTGGGACTTGAACCCACAATCCCCAGCCCGGAGGCTGATGCCTTATCCATTAGGCCACTGGGCCCTTTTTTCTTTTAAGTAAACTGCCAGTTCGAAGATAATTGTCTATCGCATGCAAGTAAACTTTCATCCTTTAAGCATCACAACGCTTGGTTCTGTGCTTAGTCCTATGTACATTTGTTATGGCTATATTGTAATTTTAAACTAATCACTATAGATTTCTTTTGGTTCTGCCAACTTAAACTCAATGAACTGCCTCAAATATGACCCAGATGGGACTCAACCCACAATCCTCAGCTCGAAGGCTGATGCCTTATCCATTAGGCCACTGGGCCCTAATTTGTCTTTTTTACCCAAGTGCATTTACAGATAGCAATATGTAAGCTAAACTGGAAAAGCTTTAAGAAAACGGCCATTTCAAGCTAATTGTCTATCGCATGCAAGTAAACTGTCATCATCACAATGCTTGGTTCTGTGCTTAGTCTATGTACATTTGTTATGCTATATTGTAATTTTGAACTAATCACTATTGATTTTTTTGGTTCTGCCAACTTAAACTCAAAGAACAGCCTCAAATATGACCCAGATGGGACTCGAACCCACAATCCTCAGCTCCAAAGCTGATGATGCCTTATCCATTAGGCCACTGGGCCCTTTAGTTGTCTTATCCCAAGTGCATTCACAGATAGCAAGATGTAAGCTAAACTGGAAAAGCTTTAAGAAAACGGCCATTTCTGAAGCTAATTGTCTATCGATGCAAGTAAACATTCATCCTTTAAGCATCACAAAGCTTGGTTCTGTGCTTAGTCCTATGTACATTTGTTATTGCTTTATTGTAATTTTGAACTAATCACTATAGATTTTTTCTAGTTCTGCCAAATTAACTCAAAGAACAGCCTCAAATATGACCCAGATGGGACTCGAACCCACAATCCTCAGCTCCGAAGGCTGATGCCTTATCCATTAGGCCACTGGGCCCTTTTTTTCTCTATAAGCTAAACTGCCAGTTCAAGATAATTGTCTATCGCATGCCAAGTAAACTTTAATCCTTTAAGCATCACAAACGCTTGGTTCTGTGCTTAGTCCTATGTACATTTGTTATGGCTATATTGTAATTTTGAACTAATCACTATTGATTTTTTTGGTTCTGCCAACTTAAACTCAATGAACTGCCTCAAATATGACCCAGATGGGACTCGAACCCACAATCCTCAGCTCCGAAGGCTGATGCTCATCCATTAGGCCACTGGGCCCTTATTTGTCTTTATCCAAGTGCATTCACAGATAGCAATATGTAAGCTAAACTGGGAAAGCTTTAAGAAAACGGCCATTTCAAGCTAATTGTCTGTCGATGCAAGTAAACTTTCAACCTTTAAGCATCACAAGGCTTGGTTCTGTGCTTAGTCCTATGTATATTTGTAATGGCTATATTGTAATTTTGAAGTAATCACTATAGATTTTTTCTGGTTCTGCCAACTTAAACTCAAAGAACAGCCTCAAATATGACCCAGATGGGACTCAACCCACAATCTCAGCTCCAAGGCTGATGCCTTATCCATTAGGCCACTGGGCCCTTTAGTTGTCTTATCCCAAGTGCATTCACAGATAGCAAGATGTAAGCTAAACTGGAAAAGCTTTAAGAAAACGGCCATTTCGAAGCTAATTGTCTATCGCATGCAAGTAAACATTCATCCTTTAAGCATCACAACACTTGGTTCTGTGCTTAGTCCTATGTACATTTGTTATTGCTTTATTGTAATTTTGAACTAATCACTATAGATTTTTTCTAGTTCTGCCAAATTAACCTCAAAGAACAGCCTCAAATATGACCCAGATGGGACTCAACCCACAATCTCAGCTCCGAAGGCTGATGCCTTATCCATTAGGCCACTGGGCCCTTTAGTTGTCTTATCTCAAGTGCATTCACAGATAGCAAGATGTAAGCTAAACTGGAAAAGCTTTAAGAAAAAGGCCAGTTCGAAGCTAATTATCTGTCGATTCAGGTAAACTTTTACCCTTTAAGCATCACAAAGCTCTGTTCTTTGCTAAGTCCTATGTACATTTGTTATGACTATTTTGCAACTATCAGCTTATCACTATAGATTTTTTTGTGCACCCAACTGAAACTCAAAGAACAGCCTCAAAGATGACCAAGATGGGCTTCAAACCTACAGGCCTCATCTCTGAAGGCTTATCTGTCGGGACACTAGGATTTGGTGGCCCTTGCATTCACAGACAATTTGATGTAATCAAAGCAAGGTCACATTCAGAAGGCTTCAAGTTTTACACTAATTCTTGTTTCGTGTGCAGCTAAAGATGTTTTTTGAAGACGACCCAGGGGACTTGAACCCACAATCCCTCCTAGCCCGAGGCTGATGCCTTATCCATTAGGCCACTGGGCCCTTTTTTTTTTTTAAGTAAACTGCCAGTTCAAGATAATTGTCTATCGCATGCAAGTAAACTTTCATCCTTTAAGCATCACAACGCTTGGTTCTGTGCTTAGTCCTATGTACATTTGTTATGGCTATATTGTAATTTTAAACTAATCACTATAGATTTTTTGTGGTTCTGCCAACTTAAACTCAAAGAACAGCCTCAAATATGACCCAGATGGGACTCAACCCACAATCCTCAGCCCGAAGGCTGATGCCTTATCCATTAGGCCACTGGGCCCTTTATTTGACTTATCCAAGTGCATTCACAGATAGCAATATGTAAGATAAACTGGAAAAGCTTTAAGAAAACGGCCATTTCGAAGCTAATTGTCCGTCGTACGCAAGTAAACTTTTATCATCACAACGCTTGGTTCTGTGCTTAGTTCTATGTACATTTGTTATGGCTATATTGTAATTTTGAACTAATCACTATTGATTTTTTTGGTTCTGCCAACTTAAACTCAAAGAACTGCCTCAAATATGACCCAGATGGGACTCGAACCCACAATCCTCAGCTCCGAAGGCTGATGCCTTATCCATTAGGCCACTGGGCCCTTATTTGACTTTTTATCCAAGTGCATTCACAGATAGCAATATGTAAGATAAACTGGAAAAGCTTTAAGAAAACGGCCATTTCTGAAGCTAATTGTCCGTCGACGCAAGTAAACTTTTATCATCACAACGCTTGGTTCTGTGCTTAGTTCTATGTACATTTGTTATGGCTATATTGTAATTTTGAACTAATCACTATTGATTTTTTTGTGTTCTGCCAACTTAAACTCAAAGAACTGCCTCAAATATGACCCAGATGGGACTCGAACCCACAATCCTCAGCTCCGAAGGCTGATGCCTTATCCATTAGGCCACTGGGCCCTTATTTGTCTTTATCCAAGTGCATTCACAGATAGCAATATGTAAGCTAAACTGGGAAAGCTTTAAGAAAACGGTCATTTCTGAAGCTAATTGTCTGTCGCATGCAAGTAAACTTTCAACCTTTAAGCATCACAAGGCTTGGTTCTGTGCTTAGTCCTATGTATATTTGTAATGGCTATATTGTAATTTTGAAGTAATCACTATAGATTTTTTCTGGTTCTGCCAACTTAAACTCAAAAGAACAGCCTCAAATATGACCCAGATGGGACTCGAACCCACAATCCTCAGCCCAAGGCTGATGCCTTATCCATTAGGCCACTGGGCCCTTTAGTTGTCTTATCCCAAGTGCATTCACAGATAGCAAGATGTAAGCTAAACTGGAAAAGCTTTTAAGAAAACGGCCATTTCAAGCTAATTGTCTATCGCATGCAAGTAAACATTCATCCTTTAAGCATCACAACACTTGGTTCTGTGCTTAGTCCTATGTACATTTGTTATTGCTATATTGTAATTTTGAACTAATCACTATAGATTTTTTCTAGTTCTGCCAAATTAACCTCAAAGAACAGCCTCAAATATGACCCAGATGGGACTCGAACCCACAATCTCAGCTCCGAAGGCTGATGCCTTATCCATTAGGCCACTGGGCCCTTTAGTTGTCTTATCCCAAGTGCATTCACAGATAGCAAGATGTAAGCTAAACTGGAAAAGCTTTAAGAAAACGGCCAGTTCAAGCTAATTATCTGTCGATTCAGGTAAACTTTTTACCTTTAAGCATCACAAAGCTCTGTTCTTTGCTAAGTCCTATGTACATTTGTTATGACTATTTTGCAACTATCAGCTTATCACTATAGATTTTTTTTTGTGCACCCAACTGAAACTCAAAGAACAGCCTCAAAGATGACCAAGATGGGCTTCAAACCTACAGGCCTCATCTCTGAAGGCTTATCTGTCGGGACACTAGGATTTGGTGGCCCTTGCATTCACAGACAATTTGATGTAATCAAAGCAAGGTCACATTCAGAAGGCTTCAAGTTTTACACTAATTCTTGTTTCGTGTGCAGCTAAAGATGTTTTTTGAAGACGACCCAGGTGGGACTTGAACCCACAATCCCCAGCCCGGAGGCTGATGCCTTATCCATTAGGCCACTGGGCCCTTTTTTTCTCTTTAAGTAAACTGCCAGTTCAAGATAATTGTCTATCGCATGCAAGTAAACTTTCATCCTTTAAGCATCACAACGCTTGGTTCTGTGCTTAGTCCTATGTACATTTGTTATGGCTATATTGTAATTTTAAACTAATCACTATAGATATTTTGTAGTTCTGCCAAATTAAACTCAAAGAACAGCCTCAAATATGACCCAGATGGGACTCAACCCACAATCTCAGCTCCAAGGCTGATGCCTTATCCATTAGGCCACTGGGCCCTTTATTTGACTTTATCCAAGTCCATTCACAGATAGCAATATGTAAGATAAACTGGAAAAGCTTTAAGAAAACGGCCAGTTCGAAGCTAATTATCTGTCGCATTCAGGTAAACTTTTACCTTTTAAGCATCACAAAGCTCTGTTCTTTGCTAAGTCCTATGTACATTTGTTATGACTATTTTGCAACTATCAGCTTATCACTATAGATTTTTTTGTGCACCCAACTGAAACTCAAAGAACAGCCTCAAAGATGACCAAGATGGGCTTCAAACCTACAGGCCTCATCTCTGAAGGCTTATCTGTCGGGACACTAGGATTTGGTGGCCCTTGCATCCAGACAATTTGATGTAATCAAAGCAAGGTCACATTCAGAAGGCTTGTTTTACACTAATTTTTTCCAAGCTAAAGATGTTTTTTGAAGACGACCCAGGTGGGACTTGAACCCACAATCCCCAGCTCCGGAGGCTGATGCCTTATCCATTAGGCCAAAATTTTTTCTTTAAGAAACTGCCAGTTCAAGATAATTGTCTATCGCATGCAAGTAAACTTTCATCCTTTAAGCATCACAACGCTTGGTTCTGTGCTTAGTCCTATGTACATTTGTTATGGCTATATTGTAATTTTAAACTAATCACTATAGATTTTTTGTAGTTCTGCCAACTTAAACTCAAAGAACAGCCTCAAATATGACCCAGATGGGACTCGAACCCACAATCTCAGCTCCGAAGGCTGATGCCTTATCCATTAGGCCACTGGGCCCTTATTTGACTTTATCCAAGTGCATTCACAGATAGCAATATGTAAGCTAAACTGGAAAAGCTTTAAGAAAACGGCCATTTCGAAGCTAATTGTCTGTCGACGCAAGTAAACTTTTATCATCATCACAACGCTTGGTTCTGTGCTTAGTTCTATGTACATTTGTTATGGCTATATTGTAATTTTGAACTAATCACTATTGATTTTTTTGGTTCTGCCAACTTAAACTCAAAATGAACTGCCTCAAATATGACCCAGATGGGACTCGAACCCACAATCCTCAGCTCCAAGGCTGATGCCTTATCCATTAGGCCACTGGGCCCTTATTTGTCTTTATCCAAGTGCATTCACAGATAGCAATATGTAAGCTAAACTGGGAAAGCTTTAAGAAAACGGCCATTTCAAGCTAATTGTCTGTCGCATGCAAGTAAACTTTCAACCTTTAAGCATCACAAGGCTTGGTTCTGTGCTTAGTCCTATGTATATTTGTAATGGCTATATTGTAATTTTGAAGTAATCACTATAGATTTTTTCTGGTTCTGCCAACTTAAACTCAAAGAACAGCCTCAAATATGACCCAGATGGGACTCGAACCCACAATCCTCAGCTCCGAAGGCTGATGCTCTTATCCATTAGGCCACTGGGCCCTTTATTTGTCTTTATTATCCAAGTGCATTCACAGATAGCAATATGTAAGCTAAACTGGAAAAGCTTTAAGAAAACGGCCAGTTCAAGCTAATTATCTGTCGCATTCAGGTAAACTTTTACCCTTTAAGCATCACAAAGCTCTGTTCTTTGCTAAGTCCTATGTACATTTGTTATGACTATTTTGCAACTATCAGCTTATCACTATAGATTTTTTGTGCACCCAACTGAAACTCAAAGAACAGCCTCAAAGATGACCAAGATGGGCTTCAAACCTACAGGCCTCATCTCTGAAGGCTTATCTGTCGGGACACTAGGATTTGGTGGCCTTGCATCACAGACAATTTGATGTAATCAAAGCAAGGTCACATTCAGAAGGCTTCAAGTTTTACACTAATTCTTGTTTCTGTGCAGCTAAAGATGTTTTTTGAAGACGACCCAGGTGGGACTTGAACCCACAATCCCCAGCCCGGAGGCTGATGCCTTATCCATTAGGCCACTGGGCCCTTTTTTTCTTTTTAAGTAAACTGCCAGTTCAAGATAATTGTCTATCGCATGCAAGTAAACTTTCATCCTTTAAGCATCACAACGCTTGGTTCTGTGCTTAGTCCTATGTACATTTGTTATGGCTATATTGTAATTTTGAACTAATCACTATAGATTTTTTGTAGTTCTGCCAACTTAAACTCAATGAACTGCCTCAAATATGACCCAGATGGGACTCGAACCCACAATCCTCAGCCCGAAGGCTGATGCCTTATCCATTAGGCCACTGGGCCCTTATTTGACTTTATCCAAGTGCATTCACAGATAGCAATATGTAAGCTAAACTGGAAAAGCTTTAAGAAAACGGTCATTTCAAGCTAATTGTCTGTCGCATGCAAGTAAACTTTCAACCTTTAAGCATCACAAGGCTTGGTTCTGTGCTTAGTCCTATGTATATTTGTAATGGCTATATTGTAATTTTGAAGTAATCACTATAGATTTTTTCTGGTTCTGCCAACTTAAACTCAAAGAACAGCCTCAAATATGACCCAGATGGGACTCGAACCCACAATCCTCAGCTCCGAAGGCTGATGCCTTATCCATTAGGCCACTGGGCACTTTAGTTGTCTTATCCAAGTGCATTCACAGATAGCAAGATGTAAGCTAAACTGGAAAAGCTTTAAGAAAACGGCCATTTCAAGCTAATTGTCTATCGCATGCAAGTAAACATTCATCCTTTAAGCATCACAACACTTGGTTCTGTGCTTAGTCCTATGTACATTTGTTATTGCTATATTGTAATTTTGAACTAATCACTATAGATTTTTTTTCTAGTTCTGCCAAATTAACCTCAAAGAACAGCCTCAAATATGACCCAGATGGGACTCAACCCACAATCTCAGCTCCAAGGCTGATGCCTTATCCATTAGGCCACTGGGCCCTTTAGTTGACTTTATCCAAGTCCATTCACAGATAGCAAGATGTAAGCTAAACTGGAAAAGCTTTAAGAAAACGGCCAGTTCAAGCTAATTATCTGTCGATTCAGGTAAACTTTACCCTTTAAGCATCACAAAGCTCTGTTCTTTGCTAAGTCCTATGTACATTTGTTATGACTATTTTGCAACTATCAGCTTATCACTATAGATTTTTTTGTGCACCCAACTGAAACTCAAAGAACAGCCTCAAAGATGACCAAGATGGGCTTCAAACCTACAGGCCTCATCTCTGAAGGCTTATCTGTCGGGACACTAGGATTTGGTGGCCCTTGCATTCACAGACAATTTGATGTAATCAAAGCAAGGTCACATTCAGAAGGCTTCAAGTTTTACACTAATTCTTGTTTCGTGTGCAGCTAAAGATGTTTTTTGAAGACGACCCAGGTGGGACTTGAACCCACAATCCCCAGCCCGGAGGCTGATGCCTTTATCCATTAGGCCACTGGGCCCTTTTTTTCTCTTTTTTTAAGTAAACTGCCAGTTCGAAGATAATTGTCTATCGCATGCAAGTAAACTTTCATCCTTTAAGCATCACAACGCTTGGTTCTGTGCTTTCTGTGCTTAGTCCTATGTACATTTGTTATGGCTATATTGTAATTTTGAACTAATCACTATTGATTTTTTTGGTTCTGCCAACTTAAACTCAATGAACTGCCTCAAATATGACCCAGATGGGACTCAACCCACAATCCTCAGCTCCGAAGGCTGATGCCTTATCCATTAGGCCACTGGGCCCTTATTTGTCTTTATCCAAGTGCATTCACAGATAGCAATATGTAAGCTAAACTGGGAAAGCTTTAAGAAAACGGTCATTTCGGTTAATTGTCTGTCGATGCAAGTAAACTTTCAACCTTTAAGCATCACAAGGCTTGGTTCTGTGCTTAGTCCTATGTATATTTGTAATGGCTATATTGTAATTTTGAAGTAATCACTATAGATTTTTTCTGGTTCTGCCAACTTAAACTCAAAGAACAGCCTCAAATATGACCCAGATGGGACTCAACCCACAATCCTCAGCTCCAAAGGCTGATGCCTTATCCATTAGGCCACTGGGCACTTTAGTTGTCTTATCCAAGTGCATTCACAGATAGCAAGATGTAAGCTAAACTGGAAAAGCTTTAAGAAAACGGCCATTTCAAGCTAATTGTCTATCGCATGCAAGTAAACATTCATCCTTTAAGCATCACAACACTTGGTTCTGTGCTTAGTCCTATGTACATTTGTTAATGCTATATTGTAATTTTGAACTAATCACTATAGATTTTTTCTAGTTCTGCCAAATTAACCTCAAAGAACAGCCTCAAATATGACCCAGATGGGACTCAACCCACAATCCTCAGCTCCGAAGGCTGATGCCTTATCCATTAGGCCACTGGGCCCTTTAGCTGTCTTATCCCAAGTGCATTCACAGATAGCAAGATGTAAGCTAAACTGGAAAAGCTTTAAGAAAACGGCCAGTTCGAAGCTAATTATCTGTCGATTCAGGTAAACTTTTACCCTTTAAGCATCACAAAGCTCTGTTCTTTGCTAAGTCCTATGTACATTTGTTATGACTATTTTGCAACTATCAGCTTATCACTATAGATTTTTTTGTGCACCCAACTGAAACTCAAAGAACAGCCTCAAAGATGACCAAGATGGGCTTCAAACCTACAGGCCTCATCTCTGAAGGCTTATCTGTCGGGACACTAGGATTTGGTGGCCCTTGCATTCACAGACAATTTGATGTAATCAAAGCAAGGTCACATTCAGAAGGCTTCAAGTTTTACACTAATTTTGTTTCGTGTGCAGCTAAAGATGTTTTTTGAAGACGACCCAGGTGGGACTTGAACCCACAATCCCCAGCCCGGAGGCTGATGCCTTATCCATTAGGCCACTGGGCCCTTTTTTCTCTTTAAGTAAACTGCCAGTTCGAAGATAATTGTCTATCGCATGCAAGTAAACTTTCATCCTTTAAGCATCACAACGCTTGGTTCTGTGCTTCTGTGCTTAGTCCTATGTACATTTGTTATGGCTATATTGTAATTTTGAACTAATCACTATAGATTTTTTTGGTTCTGCCAACTTAAACTCAATGAACTGCCTCAAATATGACCCAGATGGGACTCGAACCCACAATCCTCAGCTCCGAAGGCTGATGCTCATCCATTAGGCCACTGGGCCCTTATTTGTCTTTATCCAAGTGCATTCACAGATAGCAATATGTAAGCTAAACTGGGAAAGCTTTAAGAAAACGGTCATTTCAAGCTAATTGTCTGTCGTGATGCAAGTAAACTTTCAACCTTTAAGCATCACAAGGCTTGGTTCTGTGCTTAGTCCTATGTATATTTGTAATGGCTATATTGTAATTTTGAAGTAATCACTATAGATTTTTTCTGGTTCTGCCAACTTAAACTCAAAGAACAGCCTCAAATATGACTCCAGATGGGACTCAACCCACAATCCTCAGCTCCGAAGGCTGATGCCTTATCCATTAGGCCACTGGGCCCTTTAGTTGTCTTTATCCAAGTGCATTCACAGATAGCAAGATGTAAGCTAAACTGGAAAAGCTTTAAGAAAACGGTCATTTCAAGCTAATTGTCTATCGCATGCAAGTAAACATTCATCCTTTAAGCATCACAACACTTGGTTCTGTGCTTAGTCCTATGTATATTTGTTATGGCTATATTGTAATTTTGAACTAATCACTATAGATTTTTTCTAGTTCTGCCAAATTAACCTCAAAGAACAGCCTCAAATATGACCCAGATGGGACTCGAACCCACAATCCTCAGCCCCGAAGGCTGATGCCTTATCCATTAGGCCACTGGGCCCTTTAGTTGTCTTATCTCAAGTGCATTCACAGATAGCAAGATGTAAGCTAAACTGGAAAAGCTTTAAGAAAACGGCCAGTTTGAAGCTAATTATCTGTCGATTCAGGTAAACTTTTACCCTTTAAGCATCACAAAGCTTTGTGTTCTTTGCTAAGTCCTATGTACATTTGTTATGACTATTTTGCAACTATCAGCTTATCACTATAGATTTTTTTGTGCACCCAACTGAAACTCAAAGAACAGCCTCAAAGATGACCAAGATGGGCTTCAAACCTACAGGCCTCATCTCCGGAAGGCTTATCTGTCGGGACACTAGGATTTGGTGGCCCTTGCATTCACAGACAATTTGATGTAATCAAAGCAAGGTTACATTCAGAAGGCTTCAAGTTTTACACTAATTCTTGTTTCGTGTGCAGCTAAAGATGTTTTTGAAGATGACCCAGGTGGGACTTGAACCCACAATCCCCAGCCCGGAGGCTGATGCCTTATCCATTAGGCCACTGGGCCCTTTTTTGCTCTTTTTAAGTAAACTGCCAGTTCGAAGATAATTGTCTATCGCATGCAAGTAAACTTTCATCCTTTAAGCATCACAACGCTTGGTTCTGTGCTTAGTCCTATGTACATTTGTTATGGCTATATTGTAATTTTGAACTAATCACTATAGATTTTTTTAGTTCTGCCAACTTAAACTCAAAGAACAGCCTCAAATATGACCCAGATGGGACTCGAACCCACAATCCTCAGCCCAAGGCTGATGCCTTATCCATTAGGCCACTGGGCCCTTATTTGACTTTATCCAAGTGCATTCACAGATAGCAATATGTAAGCTAAACTGGGAAAGCTTTAAGAAAACGGTCATTTCAAGCTAATTGTCTGTCGCATGCAAGTAAACTTTCAACCTTTAAGCATCACAAGGCTTGGTTCTGTGCTTAGTCCTATGTATATTTGTAATGGCTATATTGTAATTTTGAAGTAATCACTATAGATTTTTTCTGGTTCTGCCAACTTAAACTCAAAGAACAGCCTCAAATATGACCCAGATGGGACTCGAACCCACAATCCTCAGCTCCGAAGGCTGATGCCTTATCCATTAGGCCACTGGGCACTTTAGTTGTCTTATCCCAAGTGCATTCACAGATAGCAAGATGTAAGCTAAACTGGAAAAGCTTTAAGAAAACGGCCATTTCAAGCTTAATTGTCTATCGTGATGCAAGTAAACATTCATCCTTTTAAGCATCACAACACTTGGTTCTGTGCTTAGTCCTATGTACATTTGTTACTGCTATATTGTAATTTTGAACTAATCACTATAGATTTTTTCTAGTTCTGCCAAATTAACCTCAAAGAACAGCCTCAAATATGACCCAGATGGGACTCAAACCCACAATCCTCAGCTCCGAAGGCTGATGCCTTATCCATTAGGCCACTGGGCCCTTTAGTTCTCTTTATCCAAGTGCATTCACAGATAGCAAGATATAAGCTAAACTGGAAAAGCTTTAAGAAAACGGCCAGTTCAAAGCTAATTATCTGTCGATTCAGGTAAACTTTTACCCTTTAAGCATCACAAAGCTCTGTTCTTTGCTAAGTCCTATGTACATTTGTTATGACTATTTTGCAACTATCAGCTTATCACTATAGATTTTTTTGTGCACCCAACTGAAACTCAAAGAACAGCCTCAAAGATGACCAAGATGGGCTTCAAACCTACAGGCCTCATCTCTGAAGGCTTATCTGTCGGGACACTAGGATTTGGTGGCCCTTGCATTCACAGACAATTTGATGTAATCAAAGCAAGGTCACATTCAGAAGGCTTCAAGTTTTACACTAATTCTTGTTTCCAAGTGCAGCTAAAGATGTTTTTTGAAGACGACCCAGGTGGGACTTGAACCCACAATCCCCAGCCCGGAGGCTGATGCCTTATCCATTAGGCCACTGGGCCCTTTTTTTCTTTTAAGTAAACTGCCAGTTCGAAGATAATTGTCTATCGCATGCAAGTAAACTTTCATCCTTTAAGCATCACAACGCTTGGTTCTGTGCTTGTGCTTCCTATGTACATTTGTTATGGCTATATTGTAATTTTGAACTAATCACTATTGATTTTTTTGGTTCTGCCAACTTAAACTCAATGAACTGCCTCAAATATGACCCAGATGGGACTCGAACCCACAATCTCTCAGCTCCGAAGGCTGATGCCTTATCCATTAGGCCACTGGGCCCTTATTTGTCTTTATCCAAGTGCATTCACAGATAGCAATATGTAAGCTAAACTGGGAAAGCTTTAAGAAAACGGTCATTTCAAGCTAATTGTCTGTCGCATGCAAGTAAACTTTCAACCTTTAAGCATCACAAGGCTTGGTTCTGTGCTTAGTCCTATGTATATTTGTAATGGCTATATTGTAATTTTGAAGTAATCACTATAGATTTTTTCTGGTTCTGCCAACTTAAACTCAAAGAACAGCCTCAAATATGACCCAGATGGGACTCAACCCACAATCCTCAGCTCAAGGCTGATGCCTTATCCATTAGGCCACTGGGCCCTTTAGTTGTCTTATCCCAAGTGCATTCACAGATAGCAAGATGTAAGCTAAACTGGAAAAGCTTTAAGAAAACGGCCATTTCAAGCTAATTGTCTATCGCATGCAAGTAAACATTCATCCTTTAAGCATCACAACACTTGGTTCTGTGCTTAGTCCTATGTACATTTGTTATTGCTATATTGTAATTTTGAACTAATCACTATAGATTTTTTCTAGTTCTGCCAAATTAACCTCAAAGAACAGCCTCAAATATGACCCAGATGGGACTCGAACCCACAATCTCAGCTCCAAGGCTGATGCCTTATCCATTAGGCCACTGGACCCTTTAGTTGTCTTATCTCAAGTGCATTCACAGATAGCAAGATGTAAGCTAAACTGGAAAAGCTTTAAGAAAACGGCCAGTTTGAAGCTAATTATCTGTCGATTCAGGTAAACTTTTACCCTTTAAGCATCACAAAGCTCTGTTCTTTGCTAAGTCCTATGTACATTTGTTATGACTATTTTGCAACTATCAGCTTATCACTATAGATTTTTTTTGTGCACCCAACTGAAACTCAAAGAACAGCCTCAAAGATGACCAAGATGGGCTTCAAACCTACAGGCCTCATCTCTGAAGGCTTATCTGTCGGGACACTAGGATTTGGTGGCCCTTGCATTCACAGACAATTTGATGTAATCAAAGCAAGGTCACATTCAGAAGGCTTCAAGTTTTACACTAATTCTTGTTTCGTGTGCAGCTAAAGATGTTTTTTGAAGACGACCCAGATGGGACTTCAACCCACAATCCCCAGCTCCGGAGGCTGATGCCTTATCCATTAGGCCACTGGGCCCTTTTTTCTCTTTAAGTAAACTGCCAGTTCGAAGATAATTGTCTATCGCATGCAAGTAAACTTTCATCCTTTAAGCATCACAACGCTTGGTTCTGTGCTTAGTTCTTATGTACATTTGTTATGGCTATATTGTAATTTTGAACTAATCACTATTGATTTTTTTTGGTTCTGCCAACTTAAACTCAATGAACTGCCTCAAATATGACCCAGATGGGACTCAACCCACAATCCTCAGCCCAAGGCTGATGCTTTATCCATTAGGCCACTGGGCCCTTATTTGTCTTTATCCAAGTGCATTTACAGATAGCAATATGTAAGCTAAACTGGAAAAGCTTCAAGAAAACGCCCATTCAAGCTAATTGTCTATCGCATGCAAGTAAACTGTCATCATCACAACGCTTGGTTCTGTGCTTAGTCCTATGTACATTTGTTATGGCTATATTGTAATTTTGAACTAATCACTATTGATTTTTTTGGTTCTGCCAAATTAAACTCAATGAACTGCCTCAAATATGACCCAGATGGGACTCAAACCCACAATCCTCAGCCCGAAGGCTGATGCCTTATCCATTAGGCCACTGGGCCCTTTAGTTCTTTTATCCCAAGTGCATTCACAGATAGCAAGATATGTAAGCTAAACTGGAAAAGCTTTAAGAAAACGGCCAGTTCTGAAGCTAATTATCTGTCGATTCAGGTAAACTTTTACCCTTTAAGCATCACAAAGCTCTGTTCTTTGCTAAGTCCTATGTACATTTGTTATGACTATTTTGCAACTATCAGCTTATCACTATAGATTTTTTTGTGCACCCAACTGAAACTCAAAGAACAGCCTCAAAGATGACCAAGATGGGCTTCAAACCTACAGGCCTCATCTCTGAAGGCTTATCTGTCGGGACACTGGATTTGGTGGCCTTGCATTCACAGACAATTTGATGTAATCAAAGCAAGGTCACATTCAGAAGGCTTCAAGTTTTACACTAATTCTTGTTTCGTGTGCAGCTAAAGATGTTTTTTGAAGACGACCCAGGTGGGACTTGCAACCCACAATCCCAGCCCGGAGGCTGATGCCTTATCCATTAGGCCACTGGGCCCTTTTTTCTCTTTAAGTAAACTGCCAGTTCGAAGATAATTGCCTATCGCATGCAAGTAAACTTTCATCCTTTAAGCATCACAACGCTTGGTTCTGTGCTTAGTCCTATGTACATTTGTTATGGCTATATTGTAATTTTAAACTAATCACTATAGATTTTTTGTGGTTCTGCCAACTTAAACTCAATGAACTGCCTCAAATATGACCCAGATGGGACTCGAACCCACAATCCTCAGCTCCGAAGGCTGATGCCTTATCCATTAGGCCACTGGGCCCTTATTTGTCTTTATCCAAGTGCATTCACAGATAGCAATATGTAAGCTAAACTGGAAAAGCTTTAAGAAAACGCCATTTCTAAGCTAATTGTCTATCGCATGCAAGTAAACATTCATCCTTTAAGCATCACAACACTTGGTTCTGTGCTTAGTCCCATGTACATTTGTTATTGCTATATTGTAATTTTGAACTAATCACTATAGATTTTTTTCTAGTTCTGCCAAATTAACCTCAAAGAACAGCCTCAAATATGACCCAGATGGGACTCAACCCACAATCCTCAGCTCCAAGGCTGATGCCTTATCCATTAGGCCACTGGGCCCTTTAGTTCTCTTTTATCCCAAGTGCATTCACAGATAGCAAGATATAAGCTAAACTGGAAAAGCTTTAAGAAAACGGCCAGTTCGAAGCTAATTATCTGTCGCATTCAGGTAAACTTTTACCCTTTAAGCATCACAAAGCTCTGTTCTTTGCTAAGTCCTATGTACATTTGTTATGACTATTTTGCAACTATCAGCTTATCACTATAGATTTTTTTGTGCACCCAACTGAAACTCAAAGAACAGCCTCAAAGATGACCAAGATGGGCTTCAAACCTACAGGCCTCATCTCTGAAGGCTTATCTGTCGGGACACTAGGATTTGGTGGCCCTTGCATTCACAGACAATTTGATGTAATCAAAGCAAGGTCACATTCAGAAGGCTTCAAGTTTTACACTAATTCTTGTTTCGTGTGCAGCTAAAGATGTTTTTGAAGACGACCCAGGTGGGACTTGAACCCACAATCCCCAGCCCGGAGGCTGATGCTCATCCATTAGGCCACTGGGCCCTTTTTTCTTTTTAAGTAAACTGCCAGTTCAAGATAATTGTCTATCGCATGCAAGTAAACTTCCATCCTTTAAGCATCACAACGCTTGGTTCTGTGCTTAGTCCTATGTACATTTGTTATGGCTATATTGTAATTTTAAACTAATCACTATAGATTTTTGTAGTTCTGCCAAATTAACCTCAAAGAACAGCCTCAAATATGACCCAGATGGGACTCAACCCACAATCTCAGCTCCAAGGCTGATGCCTTATCCATTAGGCCACTGGGCCCTTATTTGACTTTATCCAAGTGCATTCACAGATAGCAATATGTAAGATAAACTGGAAAAGCTTTAAGAAAACGGCCATTTCAAGCTAATTGTCCGTCGTACGCAAGTAAACTTTTATCATCACAACGCTTGGTTCTGTGCTTAGTTCTATGTACATTTGTTATGGCTATATTGTAATTTTGAACTAATCACTATTGATTTTTTTGGTTCTGCCAACTTAAACTCAAAGAACTGCCTCAAATATGACCCAGATGGGACTCGAACCCACAATCCTCAGCTCCGGGCTGATGCCTTATCCATTAGGCCACTGGGCCCGTATTTGTCTTTATCCAAGTGCATTCACAGATAGCAATATGTAAGCTAAACTGGAAAAGCTTTAAGAAAACGGTCATTTCAAGCTAATTGTCTGTCGCATGCAAGTAAACTTTCAACCTTTAAGCATCACAAGGCTTGGTTCTGTGCTTAGTCCTATGTATATTTGTAATGGCTATATTGTAATTTTGAAGTAATCACTATAGATTTTTTCTGGTTCTGCCAACTTAAACTCAAAGAACAGCCTCAAATATGACCCAGATGGGACTCTCAACCCACAATCCTCAGCTCCGAAGGCTGATGCCTTATCCATTAGGCCACTGGGCACTTTATTTGTCTTTATCCCAAGTGCATTCACAGATAGCAATATGTAAGCTAAACTGGAAAAGCTTTAAGAAAACGGCCATTTCAAGCTAATTGTCTGTCGCATGCAAGTAAACTTTCATCCTTTAAGCATCACAACGCTTGGTTCTGTGCTTAGTCCTATGTACATTTGTTATGGCTATATTGTAATTTTAAACTAATCACTATAGATTTTTTTGGTTCTGCCAACTTAAACTCAAAGAACAGCCTCAAATATGACCCAGATGGGACTCGAACCCACAATCCTCAGCTCCGAAGGCTGATGCTTTATCCATTAGGCCACTGGGCCCTTATTTGACTTTATCCAAGTGCATTCACAGATAGCAATATGTAAGCTAAACTGGAAAAGCTTTAAGAAAACGGTCATTTCGAAGCTAATTGTCTGTCGCATGCAAGTAAACTTTCAACCTTTAAGCATCACAAGGCTTGGTTCTGTGCTTAGTCCTATGTATATTTGTAATGGCTATATTGTAATTTTGAAGTAATCACTATAGATTTTTTCTGGTTCTGCCAACTTAAACTCAAAGAACAGCCTCAAATATGACCCAGATGGGACTCGAACCCACAATCTCAGCTCCGAAGGCTGATGCCTTATCCATTAGGCCACTGGGCACTTTAGTTGTCTTATCCCAAGTGCATTCACAGATAGCAAGATGTAAGCTAAACTGGAAAAGCTTTAAGAAAACGGCCATTTCAAGCTAATTGTCTATCGCATGCAAGTAAACATTCATCCTTTAAGCATCACAACACTTGGTTCTGTGCTTAGTCCTATGTACATTTGTTACTGCTATATTGTAATTTTGAACTAATCACTATAGATTTTTTCTAGTTCTGCCAAATTAACCTCAAAGAACAGCCTCAAATATGACCCAGATGGGACTCAACCCACAATCCTCAGCTCCAAGGCTGATGCCTTATCCATTAGGCCACTGGGCCCTTTAGTTCTCTTATCCCAAGTGCATTCACAGATAGCAAGATATAAGCTAAACTGGAAAAGCTTTAAGAAAACGCCAGTTCAAGCTAATTATCTGTCGCATTCAGGTAAACTTTTACCCTTTAAGCATCACAAAGCTCTGTTCTTTGCTAAGTCCTATGTACATTTGTTATGACTATTTTGCAACTATCAGCTTATCACTATAGATTTTTTTGTGCACCCAACTGAAACTCAAAGAACAGCCTCAAAGATGACCAAGATGGGCTTCAAACCTACAGGCCTCATCTCTGAAGGCTTATCTGTCGGGACACTAGGATTTGGTGGCCCTTGCATTCACAGACAATTTGATGTAATCAAAGCAAGGTCACATTCAGAAGGCTTCAAGTTTTACACTAATTCTTGTTTCGTGCAGCTAAAGATGTTTTTTGAAGACGACCCAGGTGGGACTTGAACCCACAATCCCCAGCCCGGAGGCTGATGCCTTATCCATTAGGCCACTGGGCCCTTTTTTCTCTTTAAGTAAACTGCCAGTTCAAGATAATTGTCTATCGTGATGCAAGTAAACTTTCATCCTTAAGCATCACAACGCTTGGTTCTGTGCTTCTGTGCTTAGTCCTATGTACATTTGTTATGGCTATATTGTAATTTTGAACTAATCACTATTGATTTTTTTTGGTTCTGCCAACTTAAACTCAATGAACTGCCTCAAATATGACCCAGATGGGACTCGAACCCACAATCCTTAGCTCCGAAGGCTGATGCCTTATCCATTAGGCCACTGGGCCCGTATTTGTCTTTATCCAAGTGCATTCACAGATAGCAATATGTAAGCTAAACTGGGAAAGCTTTAAGAAAACGGTCATTTCGAAGCTAATTGTCTGTCGCATGCAAGTAAACTTTCAACCTTTAAGCATCACAAGGCTTGGTTCTGTGCTTAGTCCTATGTATATTTGTAATGGCTATATTGTAATTTTGAAGTAATCACTATAGATTTTTTCTGGTTCTGCCAACTTAAACTCAAAGAACAGCCTCAAATATGACCCAGATGGGACTCAACCCACAATCCTCAGCTCCAAGGCTAATGCCTTATCCATTAGGCCACTGGGCCCTTTAGTTGTCTTATCCCAAGTGCATTCACAGATAGCAAGATGTAAGCTAAACTGGAAAAGCTTTAAGAAAACGGCCATTTCAAGCTAATTGTCTATCGCATGCAAGTAAACATTCATCCTTTAAGCATCACAACACTTGGTTCTGTGCTTAGTCCTATGTACATTTGTTATTGCTTTATTGTAATTTTGAACTAATCACTATAGATTTTTTTCTAGTTCTGCCAAATTAACCTCAAAGAACAGCCTCAAATATGACCCAGATGGGACTCAACCCACAATCCTCAGCTCCGAAGGCTGATGCCTTATCCATTAGGCCACTGGGCCTTTAGTTGTCTTATCTCAAGTGCATTCACAGATAGCAAGATGTAAGCTAAACTGGAAAAGCTTTAAGAAAACGGCCAGTTTGAAGCTAATTATCTGTCGCATTCAGGTAAACTTTTACCCTTTAAGCATCACAAAGCTATGTTCTTTGCTAAGTCCTATGTACATTTGTTATGACTATTTTGCAACTATCAGCTTATCACTATAGATTTTTTTGTGCACCCAACTGAAACTCAAAGAACAGCCTCAAAGATGACCAAGATGGGCTTCAAACCTACAGGCCTCATCTCTGAAGGCTTATCTGTCGGGACACTAGGATTTGGTGGCCTTGTATTCTACAGACAATTTGATGTAATCAAAGCAAGGTCACATTCAGAAGGCTTCAAGTTTTACACTAATTCTTGTTTCGTGTGCAGCTAAAGATGTTTTTTGAAGACGACCCAGATGGGACTTCAACCCACAATCCCCAGCCCGGAGGCTGATGCTTATCCATTAGGCCACTGGGCCCTTTTTTCTTTAAGTAAACTGCCAGTTCAAGATAATTGTCTATCGCATGCAAGTAAACTTTCATCCTTTAAGCATCACAACGCTTGGTTCTGTGCTTAGTTCTATGTACATTTGTTATGGCTATATTGTAATTTTGAACTAATCACTATTGATTTTTTTTGGTTCTGCCAACTTAAACTCAATGAACTGCCTCAAATATGACCCAGATGGGACTCGAACCCACAATCTCAGCCTGAAGGCTGATGCCTTATCCATTAGGCCACTGGGCCCTAATTTGTCTTTACCCAAGTGCATTTACAGATAGCAATATGTAAGCTAAACTGGAAAAGCTTCAAGAAAACGGCCATTTCGGGCTTTCTAATTGTCTATCGCATGCAAGTAAACTGTCATCATCACAACGCTTGGTTCTGTGCTTAGTCGTATGTACATTTGTTACTGCTATATTGTAATTTTGAACTAATCACTATTGATTTTTTTTGGTTCTGCCAAATTAAACTCAATGAACTGCCTCAAATATGACCCAGATGGGACTCGAACCCACAATCCTCAGCTCCAAGGCTGATGCTTATCCATTAGGCCACTGGGCCTTTAGTTGTCTTATCCCAAGTGCATTCACAGATAGCAAGATATAAGCTAAACTGGAAAAGCTTTAAGAAAACGCCAGTTCAAGCTAATTATCTGTCGCATTCAGGTAAACTTTACCCTTTAAGCATCACAAAGCTCTGTTCTTTGCTAAGTCCTATGTACATTTGTTATGACTATTTTGCAACTATCAGCTTATCACTATAGATTTTTTGTGCACCCAACTGAAACTCAAAGAACAGCCTCAAAGATGACCAAGATGGGCTTCAAACCCCACAGGCCTCATCTCTGAAGGCTTATCTGTCGGGACACTAGGATTTGGTGGCCCTTGTATTCACAGACAATTTGATGTAATCAAAGCAAGGTCACATTCAGAAGGCTTCAAGTTGTACACTAATTCTTGTTTCTGTGTGCAGCTAAAGATGTTTTTGAAGACGCCCAGGTGGGACTTGAACCCACAATCCTAGCCCGGAGGCTGATGCCTTATCCATTAGGCCACTGGGCCCTTTTTTCTCTGTAAACTGCCAGTTCAGAAGATAATTGTCTATCGCATGCAAGTAAACTTTCCTCCTTTAAGCATCACAACGCTTTGGTTCTGTGCTTAGTCCTATGTACATTTGTTATGGCTATATTGTAATTTTGAACTAATCACTATTGATTTTTTTTGGTTCTGCCAACTTAAACTCAAAGAACTGCCTCAAATATGACCCAGATGGGACTCAACCCACAATCCTTAGCTCCAAGGCTGATGCCTTATCCATTAGGCCACTGGGCCCTTATTTGTCTTTATCCAAGTGCATTCACAGATAGCAATATGTAAGCTAAACTGGGAAAGCTTTAAGAAAACGGCCATTTCAAGCTAATTGTCTATCGCATGCAAGTAAACATTCATCCTTTAAGCATCACAACACTTGGTTCTGTGCTTAGTCCTATGTACATTTGTTATTGCTTTATTGTAATTTTGAACTAATCACTATAGATTTTTTCTAGTTCTGCCAAATTAACCTCAAAGAACAGCCTCAAATATGACCCAGATGGGACTCAACCCACAATCTCAGCTCCAAGGCTGATGCCTTATCCATTAGGCCACTGGGCCCTTTAGTTCTCTTTATCCCAAGTGCATTCACAGATAGCAAGATATAAGCTAAACTGGAAAAGCTTTAAGAAAACGGCCAGTTCAAGCTAATTATCTGTCGCATTCAGGTAAACTTTACCCTTTAAGCATCACAAAGCTCTGTTCTTTGCTAAGTCCTATGTACATTTGTTATGACTATTTTGCAACTATCAGCTTATCACTATAGATTTTTTTGTGCACCCTAACTGAAACTCAAAGAACAGCCTCAAAGATGACCAAGATGGGCTTCAAACCTACAGGCCTCATCTCTGAAGGCTTATCTGTCGGGACACTAGGATTTGGTGGCCCTTGCATTCACAGACAATTTGATGTAATCAAAGCAAGGTCACATTCAGAAGGCTTCAAGTTTTACACTAATTCTTGTTTCGTGTGCAGCTAAAGATGTTTTTGAAGACGACCCAGGTGGGACTTGAACCCCACAATCCCCAGCTCGGAGGCTGATGCCTTATCCATTAGGCCACTGGGCCCTTTTTTCTCTTTTAAGTAACTGCCAGTTCGAAGATAATTGTCTGCATCGCATGCAAGTAAACTGCCATCCTTTAAGCATCACAACGCTTGGTTCTGTGCTTAGTCCTATGTACATTTGTTATGGCTATATTGTAATTTTAAACTAATCACTATAGATTTTTTGGTTCTGCCAAATTAACCTCAAAGAACAGCCTCAAATATGACCCAGATGGGACTCGAACCCACAATCCTCAGCCGAAGGCTGATGCCTTATCCATTAGGCCACTGGGCCCTTATTTGACTTTATCCAAGTGCATTCACAGATAGCAATATGTAAGATAAACTGAAAAGCTTTAAGAAAACGGCCATTTCGAAGCTAATTGTCCGTCGTACGTAAGTAAACTTTTTATCATCACAACGCTTGGTTCTGTGCTTAGTTCTATGTACATTTGTTATGGCTATATTGTAATTTTGAACTAATCACTATTGATTTTTTTGGTTCTGCCAACTTAAACTCAATGAACTGCCTCAAATATGACCCAGATGGGACTCAACCCACAATCCTCAGCTCCAAGGCTGATGCCTTATCCATTAGGCCACTGGGCCCTTATTTGACTTTATCCAAAGTGCATTCACAGATAGCAATATGTGTTCAAACTGGAAAAGCTTTAAGAAAACGGTCATTTCAAGCTAATTGTCTGTCGCATGCAAGTAAACTTTCATCCTTTAAGCATCACAACGCTTGGTTCTGTGCTTAGTCCTATGTATATTTGTAATGGCTATATTGTAATTTTGAAGTAATCACTATATATTTTTTTCTGGTTCTGCCAACTTAAAACTCAAAGAACAGCCTCAAATATGACCCAGATGGGACTCGAACCCACAATCCTCAGCTCCCAAGGCTGATGCCTTATCCATTAGGCCACTGGGCACTTTAGTTGTCTTATCCCAAGTGCATTCACAGATAGCAAGATGTAAGCTAAACTGGAAAAGCTTTAAGAAAACGGCCATTTCGAAGCTAATTGTCTATCGCATGCAAGTAAACATTCATCCTTTAAGCATCACAAACACTTGGTTCTGTGCTTAGTCCTATGTACATTTGTTACTGCTATATTGTAATTTTGAACTAATCACTATAGATTTTTTTCTAGTTCTGCCAAATTAACCTCAAAGAACAGCCTCAAATATGACCCAGATGGGACTCAACCCACAATCTCAGCCCAAGGCTGATGCCTTATCCATTAGGCCACTGGGCCCTTTAGTTCTCTTATCCCAAGTGCATTCACAGATAGCAAGATATAAGCTAAACTGGAAAAGCTTTAAGAAAACGGCCAGTTCAAAGCTAATTATCTGTCGATTCAGGTAAACTTTACCCTTTAAGCATCACAAAGCTCTGTTCTTTGCTAAGTCCTATGTACATTTGTTATGACTATTTTGCAACTATCAGCTTATCACTATAGATTTTTTTGTGCACCCAACTGAAACTCAAAGAACAGCCTCAAAGATGACCAAGATGGGCTTCAAACCTACAGGCCTCATCTCTGAAGGCTTATCTGTCGGGGACACTAGGATTTGGTGGCCTGCATTCACAGACAATTTGATGTAATCAAAGCAAGGTCACATTCAGAAGGCTTCAAGTTTTACACTAATTTCTTGTTTCGTGTGCAGCTAAAGATGTTTTTGAAGACGACTCAGGTGGGACTTCAACCCACAATCCCCAGCTCCGGAGGCTGATGCCTTATCCATTAGGCCACTGGGCCCTTTTTTTCTTTTTAGTAAACTGCCAGTTCAAGATAATTGTCTATCGCATGCAAGTAAACTTTCTCCTTCATCCTTTAAGCATCACAACGCTTGGTTCTGTGCTTAGTTCTATGTACATTTGTTATGGCTATATTGTAATTTTGAACTAATCACTATTGATTTTTTTTTGGTTCTGCCAACTTAAACTCAATGAACTGCCTCAAATATGACCCAGATGGGACTCAACCCACAATCCTCAGCTCCGAAGGCTGATGCCTTATCCATTAGGCCACTGGGCCCTAATTTGTCTTTACCCAAGTGCATTTACAGATAGCAATATGTAAGCTAAACTGGAAAAGCTTTAAGAAAACGGCCATTTCAAGCTAATTGTCTATCGCATGCAAGTAAACTGTCATCATTACAATGCTTGGTTCTGTGCTTAGTCGTATGTACATTTGTTACTGCTATATTGTAATTTTGAACTAATCACTATTGATTGATTTTTTGGGTTCTGCCAACTTAAACTCAATGAACTGCCTCAAATATGACCCAGATGGGACTCGAACCCACAATCCTCAGCTCCCAAGGCTGATGCTCATCCATTAGGCCACTGGGCCCTTTAGTTCTCTTTATCCCAAGTGCATTCACAGATAGCAAGATATAAGCTAAACTGGGAAAAGCTTAAGAAAACGGCCAGTCGAAGCTAATTATCTGTCGCATTCAGGTAAACTTTTACCCTTTAAGCATCACAAAGCTCTGTTCTCTTTGCTAAGTCCTATGTACATTTGTTATGACTATTTTGCAACTATCAGCTTATCACTATAGATTTTTTTTGGTGCACCCAACTGAAACTCAAAGAACAGCCTCAAAGATGACCAAGATGGGCTTCAAACCTACAGGCCTCATCTCTGAAGGCTTATCTGTCGGGACACCTAGGATTTGGTGGCCCTGCATTCACAGACAATTTGATGTAATCAAAGCAAGGTCACATCTAGAAGGCTTCAAGTTTTACACTAATTCTTGTTTCAGTAGTGCAGCTAAAGATGTTTTTTGAAGACGACCCAGGTGGGACTTGGAACCCACAATCCCCAGCCCGGGAGGCTGATGCTTTATCCATTAGGCCACTGGGCCCTTTTTTCTTTCTTGTAAACTGCCAGTTCGAAGATAATTGTCTATCGCATGCAAGTAAACTTCATCCTTTAAGCATCACAACGCTTGGTTCTGTGCTTAGTCCTATGTACATTTGTTATGGCTATATTGTAATTTTGAAGTAATCACTATAGATTTTTTCTAGTTCTGCCAAATTAACCTCAAAGAACAGCCTCAAATATGACCCAGATGGGACTCGAACCCACAATCTCAGCTCCGAAGGCTGATGCTCATCCATTAGGCCACTGGGCCCTTTAGTTCTCTTATCCCAAGTGCATTCACAGATAGCAAGATATAAGCTAAACTGGAAAAGCTTTAAGAAAACGCCAGTTCAGAAGCTAATTATCTGTCGTGATTCAGGTAAACTTCTTTACCCTTTAAGCATCACAAAGCTCTGTTCTTTGCTAAGTCCTATGTACATTTGTTATGACTATTTTGCAACTATCAGCTTATCACTATAGATTTTTTTGTGCACCCAACTGAAACTCAAAGAACAGCCTCAAAGATGACCAAGATGGGCTTCAAACCTACAGGCCTCATCTCTGAAGGCTTATCTGTCGGGACACTAGTGATTTGGTGGTCCTTGTATCTACAGACAATTTGATGTAATCAAAGCAAGGTCACATTCAGAAGGCTTCAAGTTTTACACTTCAATTTGTTTCGTGTGCAGCTAAAGATGTTTTGAAGACGACCCAGGTGGGACTTGAACCCACAATCCCCAGCCCGGAGGCTGATGCCTTATCCATTAGCCACTGGGCCCTTTTTTCTCTTTAAGTAAACTGCCAGTTCTGAAGATAATTGTTCTATCGCTTATGCAAGTAAACTTTCATCCTTTAAGCATCACAACGCTTGGTTCTGTGCTTAGTTCTATGTACATTTGTTATGGCTATATTGTAATTTTGAACTAATCACTATTGATTTTTTGTAGTTCTGCCAACTTAAACTCAATGAACTGCCTCAAATATGACCCAGATGGGACTCAACCTCAATCTCCAGCCCTGGCTGATGCCTTATCCATTAGGCCACTGGGCCCTAATTTGTCTTTACCCAAGTGCATTTACAGATAGCAATATGTAAGCTAAACTGGAAAAGCTTTAAGAAAACGCCATTTCAAGCTAAATTGTCTATCGCATGCAAGTAAACTGTCATCATCATCACAATGCTTGGTTCTGTGCTTAGTCGTATGTACATTTGTTTACTGCTATATTGTAATTTTGAACTAATCACTATTGATTTTTTTCTGGTTCTGCCAACTTAAACTCAAAGAACAGCCTCAAATATGACCCAGATGGGACTCGAACCCACAATCCTCAGCTCCAAGGCTGATGCCTTATCCATTAGGCAACTGGGCCCTTTAGTTGTCTTATCCAAGTGCATTCACAGATAGCAAGATGTAAGCTTAAACTGGAAAAGCTTTAAGAAAAACGGCCATTTCGAAGCTAATTGTCTATCGCAGATGCAAGTAAACTGTCATCATCACAATGCTTGGTTCTGTGCTTAGTCGTATGTACATTTGTTACTGCTATATTGTAATTTTGAACTAATCACTATTGATTTTTTTTGGTTCTGCCAACTTAAACTCAAAGAACAGCCTCAAATATGACCCAGATGGGACTCAACCCACAATCCTCAGCTCCGAAGGCTGATGCCTTATCCATTAGGCCACTGGGCCCTTATTTGACTTTTTGTCCAAGTGCATTCACAGATAGCAATATGTAAGATAAACTGGTGCTTTAAGAAAAACGCTACTTCGAAGCTAATTGTCCGGTCAGACGCAAGTAAACTTCTTTTATCATCATTAACGCTTGGTTCTGTGCTTAGTTCTATGTACATTTGTTATGGCTATATTGTAATTTTGAACTAATCACTATTGATTTTTTTGGTTCTGCCAACTTAAACTCAAAGAACTGCCTCAAATATGACCCAGATGGGACCCTCAACCCACAATCCTCAGCTCCGAAGGCTGATGCCTTATCCATTAGGCCACTGGGCCCTAATTTGTCTTTACCCAAGTGCATTTACAGATAGCAATATGTAAGCTAAACTGGCAAAAAGCTTTAAAGAAAACGTCATTTGGAAGCTAATTGTCTGTCGCATGCAAGTAAACTTTCAACCTTTAAGCATCACAAGGCTTGGTTCTGTGCTTAGTCCTATGTATATTTGTAATGGCTATATTGTAATTTTGAAGTAATCACTATAGATTTTTTCTAGTTCTGCCAAATTAACTCTCAAAGAACAGCCCTCAAATATGACCCAGATGGACTCGAACCTGGCATCCTCAGCTCCAGGAAGCTGATGCCTTATCCATTAGGCCACTGGGCCTCTTTAGTTCTCTTTATCCCAAGTGCATTCTTACAGATAGCAAGATATAAGCTAAACTGAAAAGCTTTAAGAAAACGGCCAGTTCAAGCTAATTATCTGTCGATTCAGGTAAACTTTTTTACTCCTTTAAGCATCACAAAGCTCTGTTCTTTGCTAAGTCCTATGTACATTTTAGTTATGACTATTTTTGCAACTATCAGCTTATCACTATAGATTTTTTTGTGTAATTTCAACTGAAACCTCAAAGAACAGCCTCAAAGATGACCAAGATGGGCTTCAAACCTACAGGCCTCATCTCTGAAGGCTTATCTGTCGGGACATTAGGATTTGGTGGCCCTTGCATTCACAGACAGTTTGATGTAATCAAAGCAAGGTCACATTCAGAAGGCTTCAGTTTTATTACTTCAATTTAACTTGTTTCGTGCAGCTAAAGATGTTTTTTGAAGACGACCCTCATAGGTGGGACTTGAACCCACAATCCCCAGCCCGGAGGCTGATGCTCATCCATTAGGGGCCACTGGGCCCTTTTTTCTCTTTTAAGTAAACTGCCAGTTCAAGATAATTGTTCATCGCATGCAAGCAAACTTTCATCCTTTAAGCATCATAACGCTTGGTTCTGTGCTTAGTTCTATGTACATTTGTTATGGCTTATGTATTGTAATTTTGAACTAATCACTATTGATTTTTTGGTTCTGCCAATTTAAACTCAATGAACTGTCTCAAATATGACCCAGATGGGACTCAACCCACAATCCTCAGTCCAAGGCTGATGCCTTATCCATTAGGCCACTGGGCCCTAATTTATCTTTTACCCAAGTGCATTTACAGATAGCAATATGCAAGCTAAACTGGAAAAGCTTTTAAGAAAACGGCCATTTCAAGCTAATTGTCTATCGATGCAAGTAAACTATCATCACAATGCGTTGGTTCTGTGTTTAGTCATATGTACATTTGTTACTGCTATATTGTAATTTTGAACTAATCACTATTGATTTTTTTGGTTCTGCCAACTTAAACTCAAAGAACAGCTCCTTAATATGACCCAGATGGGACTCAGACCCCACAATCTCAGCTCCGAAGGCTGATGCTCTTATCCATTAGGCCACTGGGCCCTTTAGTTGTCTTATCCCAAGCGCATTCACAGATAGCAAGATGTAAGCTAAACTGAAAAGCTTTAAGAAAACGCCATTTCGAAGCTAATTGTCTATCGCATGCAAGTAAACATTCATCCTTTAAGCATCACAACATTTGGTTCTGTGCTTAGTCCTATGTACATTTGTTATTGCTTTGTATTGTAATTTCCTTGAACTAATCACTATAGATTTTTTTCTAGTTCTGCCAAATTAACTTCAAAGAACAGCCTCAAATATGACCCAGATGGGACCTCAGGAACCCACAATCTCAGCTCCGAGATGATGCCTTATCCATTAGGGGCCACTGGGCCTCTTTTTCTCTTCGTGTAAACTGCCAGTACGAAGATAATTGTCTATCGCATGCACAAATCTTTCATCCTTTAAGCATCACAACGCTTGGTTCTCCTGTGCTTAGTCCTATGTACATTTGTTGCCAGCTATATTGTAATTTTGAACTAATCACTATTGATTTTTTTGGTTCTGCCAACTTAAACTCAATGAACTGCCTCAAATTTGACTCCAGATGGGACTCGAACCCCAGTCAACCTCAGCCCCGAAGGCTGATGCCTTATCCATTAGGCCACTGGGCCTTATTTGTCTTTATCCAAGTGCATTCACAGATAGCAATATGTAAGCGACTAAACTGGGAAAGCTTTAAGAAAACGGTCATTTCGGTTAATTGTCTGTCGCGATGTGCTAAGTAAACTTTCAACCTTTAAGACACTACAAGGCTTGGTTCTGTGCTTAGTCCTATGTATATTTGTAATGGCTATATTGTAATTTTGAAGCAAACACTATAGATTTTTTCGGTTCTGCCAACTTAAACTCAAAGAACAGCTCAAATATGACCCCAGATGGGACTCAGACCACAATCCACCTCAGTTCAAGGCTGATGCACTTATCCATTGTTAGGGCCACTGGGCCCTTTAGTTGTTTTATCCCCAAGTGCATTCACAGATAGCAAGATGTAAGCTAAGCTGGAAAAGCTTTAAGAAACGCAAGCATTTCGGAAGCCTTAATTGTCTATCGTGATGCAAGTAAACATTCATCCTTTAAGCATCACAACATTTGGTTCTGTAGCTTAGTCCTATGTACATTTGTTATTGCTTTTATTGTAATTTTGAACTAATCACTATAGATTTTTTCTAGTCTACAATTAACCTCAAAGAACAGCCTCAAATATGACTCCTGATGGACTCAACCTACAATCTCAGCCCGGCGCTGGCTGATGCCTTATCTGCCAGGCCACTGGATCTTTAGTTGTTCCTATCCAAGTGCATTCACAGATAGCAAGATGTAAGCTAAACTGGAAAGCTTTAAGAAAACGT
>NC_056699.1:30392281-30393834 GCF_018831695.1 Puntigrus tetrazona
AAAAGAAATATAGAAGATTCAGAAGTAGTGCATAATGCTAATTATGGATTGTGGGAAAATGAAATAGGAAGCATTAGCAGATGGTTTGTTTTGATGCTTCTGTATGTTTGAACTTGTTTCTCAAGTCTGTTCAAGACCGAAAATTATCCATGGTGTCCACCTTGGAGAACATCTGCACATGTTTAAGAGTATTGCGTCATAGTTTTTTTTGTTTGTTTGGACGCAACATTAAGCACTATGTAGCATCCTAAAATAGATCTCAAGTTTTTTCAGTAAAGTTTATTTCCTGTCTTTCAACACAATTGCTAAAACGCGCAAGAAAGTGATAATATTTTTCTCTTGCATGATAAATCATTTATTGATGTGCTCCATGAACACACACACACACACACACAAAGACAAAGAAGGACCTGCAAACCAAGCAAATCAAAATAAATAACAGTAATTGAACATATTCCAAACATATTATGACAGCATGGTTACTTTGTTGTTAGCTGTTCATTATTGTTAATGTACAGATCTGATAAGGACAGAAGACTGATTGCTTAAAGCCACTGAAGTAAAGTATAGTACATCACACACGTAAGTTAACATGATGGTAAGAGGTGGGGGGTGGGGTGATTTGTGGGAAATGTGGTCATAGGCTTTTACTGAGTTTGGATTATAGGAGTTGTTAAACTGGCTAAGCCATAGCTGCTACCTCACTCGTGGTTTTGGAGACCCTTGTCATGGTTCTGGAACTTCGAATTGGCAAACAGGTGGCCACATTTAACAACTCAGCTATTGGGAAAAAAATCTGTCTCTTCGTTCCAACAAAACCTTGGTTCCACTTCTTCAAAGGAACACATAAACAAAATATTTGGCCACAATATTTTGGTCAGCTTGAGATGCTGGCTTGAAGAGTCTTGATGTTGAGGTTCATACTTTGCTTAAGGCCTTTTCTGTACATTCACTAACTCGCTCAATGTTTTAACATACTGATAATGCAAGAACAAAGACAAATTATGATTACTGAGGACATTTTCTGGGTTAATACATTGGTGCATTGTAACATAATCTTATGGGTATTGATCTTATTGGGTGCTTTTAGTACACACACACACACACACACACACACACACACACACACACACACATATATATGAAGAGTTTCAGTGCAGATAAAGATACTGAGTGAATGCTCTCCACACACAGCTAAATCCCAGCCTCAACCCATTCAGAAGTGCCAGCACTTACATAGAAGCCTATATTTTGTAGAAAGAAAGACATGGAATTTTAAGGAAAAAAATGTCAAACACTAGGCTTTTGCATCTGAACTCTTCATAGATAACATATAAACACACACATACGTTATCAGTGTACTTAGAGAGATCCTTGCATAACATTCTGTTTCCTAGTCTCCACAATTCAGGATTCTGCAAATGTTTGGCAAATTTAAAACGAGATAAAGAGAACAACATCTAATTTAGTGAATTAGCAAAAAACTATCAAACAAACAAAAAAAAAAGACATAAAATAAAACAAAATAAAAACCTAAAATATACAAATGTTTG
>NC_056699.1:30393887-30400019 GCF_018831695.1 Puntigrus tetrazona
TTTAAAATAGTGAGCATTTTTACAGTTGTTTTGGAAAAAACAAAAATATTTTAAATACAAAATTAGACTTGAATCTCTGCTTCATCCAAGATGTCTCTTGGCAGTGTTGCAATTTTTGTGTAGCATCCCAAACCTGTTTCTGAGACCACCGGAGAGGTACTAGGTGTCCTAACGGTAAGTACAGACAGAGAGGGGGAGAAACTAGGAGTCATTGCTGAATGGGTCAACTCGGTGTTTCTAGTGTGAGTGTTGTTGTATGTGGGCAATCTGACCAGTGGTGATCTTCTATAGGGCATTCTGGGAGGCACTGCACGTATTCCTGGCTGGGCAACTGCTGTGATGAGAGGAGGTGGGCGTAGAAGACTCTGAGACTCTGGTTCCACACCTTTGGCCCTCATTCCTTCATCTGGAAGCATCCCAATGTCTGTAAAAACAGAAGCCAAAGATTGGAAGCGTGGCTGCCAGTTGAGAAAGTAGTCCCAACTGTAGCTTCCATGTAGCTGTTCCTCAGATGAAATCAGATTGGTGAGTGAGCCCTCAACTGAACCTTGGTCATCAGACATAGACATACACCTTCTCATGACTTCCTCCACTTCCTTCATATTGACCACCTGAGGGAGCATTCCCTCGCCCCCTCCTTCATCCTTGAAATTATGGAGACTTTCAGAACTGGGCATGTCCACTATTTGGACTATACCTATATTACTACTGGAAGATGGGTCTTCATCTATTGAGTGAAAGGAGAGCTGGTCTGAGTCCCCAGGAATCCCTGAGTCTGAGACTCTTGATGCCTGTTGTGCTGTGACAGAGCTGAGCTGTTTAAAACATGCAAACTTGTTGATCATTTTAATCTCTTGATCTTCAGTAGTCTCTTCCTCTGTAGATCCTCTTCCACTCGAGGTTTTGGAGTTTGAGTTTCTTGAAGGGTTTGGGATATCCATTCTTTGCCACATGTCCAATGGTTCTTGTAAATCCTGGAGGTTAATACCGCTGATACTGCAGTGAAGGTTCTTACCTGTTGTTCCTAAAGAGTCAGACTCATGGTTGAGGTTAGCAGATAAGGATGTTGCTTTCTTTACAGATTTCTCTTTGAACCTGTACCTTAGAACAATGTAAATAAAGCTTATTAAAAGTAGGAGGAACACTATCAATGACACTGTGAGACTGGCAGCGTGGACACTGAGATCAACACTTGTCAGAGCCTTTGCTGAACTGGATATGTTCACAACTACATGGCAGATTGATGTCTTGGAGTCTAGTTTGGGGCTGCTTGCTAGAACAATCAAGTCCTCGGTCGTCTCATTTGAGATGGGGTTTCTTTTCTGATACACGGAGTTTGAGATATATAGGTAGCCAGTTGTTTTGTTGACACTGAAAAAAGGGGATGGGCTGACTAAAGAGTACTCCACCAAGCCATCCAGACCACCGTCATGATCCATAGCCATCAGCTGGCCAATACTTTGGCCAACCTTTACATTGTTTGGCAAAGAGAAATGATACACATTCTGTGTGAATATGGGGCTGAACTCATCAATGCCTTCAATTTCGATTCGCACTCGCAAAGTTGCCACTTGATCTCCTTTGTCACGTGCCTCTACCACAAAGCAGAATTCACTCTCTCCTTCATAGTCAAAAGTCTGTTTTGTATGGATGTCTCCAGTAAGAGGATCAATACCAAAGGCTTCTTTCTTCTCTGGGTTGCTACTGTCATAATCTACGAAACAGGGGGCTAAAATGGAATAAGTAAGAAGTCCGAAGGTTCCTGCATCTTCATCAATAGCATGTACCGTGCACACATGGGTAAAAGCTGGCAAGTTTTCAGGCACAGAGCAGTTGTGGGTGGGAAACATGAAGAATGGGGAATGGTCATTCTCATCCAGTACCAATATGTGAACAATGGCAAAAGATATCTTGTTGTCTATTGGGTTACCATCTGATGCTTGAACTGTTAGGGTAAATTTGCTATCCTCTTCATAGTCCAGTGTACTATTAACTTCAAGAATGCCTGTTGCAGAGTCCACTCTGATCAGACCCCTGCTGTTGCCTGAGATGATGTTGTACGTTACGGTTCCATTTTCTCCTAGATCAGGATCATAGGCAAAAACATAGATAAGGGCTGTACCTAAGGGGCTGTTCTCAGTGACCTGTGCATGGTATTCTTGGCTACTAAAAACAGGTGCATTGTCATTAATATCAAGGACTTTGACTGATACTACAGTTGAGCTGTTCAGAGGAGGGGTTCCCCTGTCTGTTACAGTCACAGTTAACGAGTAAGTATCTGTGGATTCGCGGTTCAGAGTATCACAGAGCACTAACTGGCCAACAGTTTGGCTTTGGGCTTCACCTTGAACGCTAACAACTTCAAGACAGAACCTCCTCTCATCATTTCCACCTACGATTGCATACTCCAAATGGGTGTTTTTATTTGAGTAATCCTTGTCTTCTGCAAAGAGAGTGAGGAGAGTGCTTCCAATAGATGCATCCTCAGGAACACTCACCTCGTATGAGTTCTGAGTAAAGAACGGGGCATTATCATTAAAGTCCACCACCTCTATGTCCACAGAAGTGACACTAAATAGGTTTGGGTCACCACTGTCACGTGCTTCCACCAGTAACCGTAACATGTTTCCATTTGAAACATAGTTCAGAGGCTTGTTGGTAAACACTGAACCTGTAGGCGGTATAAAATTCACATTAATTCTTATTTTATACAAATAACTGTTTTATTTTTACATCAAGACATACTAAATACTACTATTTATACTATTTCTGTTATCTAGTGAGTTAAAATGCCTTGTACCACTGTATTTTGTGAGCAAATAATTTTTGTAGAAAATTACCATTTTCAGGATCAATGTAGAACCCTCTTGCAGGGGAGGAAAGAAGCCTATAAGAAATTCTTCCATTTTGGCCAGAATCTTTATCAGTTGCTGATACAGATACAACATACGAATCTGCTAATGTCCGCTCTGGCAATGCAACCTGGATGTGTGTAGCAAAATATGGTCAATGCTATAAAAAGAGCATGATAGTATCTAACAATACTAATATGCATAATTATATAATGCAAAACCAGTTGGTCATTATTGCAAGATAAACATACACAAAGTAATCAATGCCCCTTACAATAGTTTAATATAATAAATATTAACCTGGTATGACTCCTGAGAGAAGACTGGAGGGTTATCATTGACATCCAAAACCTTGACTGAGATTTCAGCCTCAGTTTGATGAACAGAGTCTGATGCTTCCACTCTCAATATATAGACAGCTTGATCTTCATAGTCAAGGCTTTTAGTTGTGGTAATTACTCCTGAGTACTGGTCAATTGCAAAACATCTGCTGGTCTGATTCTTCTCTATGAATCTATATGTTGCAGAAGGGCTAAGGTCTACATCATTTGCAGTCACTTTGGTGACGATGTAGCCAACAGGAAGATCTGTGCAGATGAAAAGGAACAACACATTTAATGTTGTTCTTCAACATTTTGAAACTTAATCAATTAAATAAGAAAAGTGTCACAATGCTGGCATTGTAGCAGAACAAAATGGTGGGCGTACTTACTTTCTGCAATGGTCACTGGTTCCATGGATGGAATCGTAGGGCTATTGTCATTCACATCCACAACCTGGACACGGACAGTGCAGGTGCCTGTAAGGGGAGGACTTCCCATGTCCTCTGCCTTAAGAATTAACCTGTATTAATATGAAATAAAAATAGAAATTGCTAGGCTGTTGAGCAACCAGAAAATGGAATGATGATGCCTAAAGTGCATCCATGATTGATTAATCAATTTCCAATAGACCATTTCCATATAAAATCAAGCGAAGAAGAAGCCAAGAAGTGTGCCATACTTGTAGGATGAGACAATTTCTCTGTCCAAGACAGCATTGGTGGCAAGAATCCCACGAACAGAATCGATCACAAATGCATTATTGTGGTTCCCATCCACAATGATGTAGCTGATCTGCCCATTCACACCACTGTCAGAATCAGTTGCTAACACCTAAAAAATTAAAGTTAATTTGAAACTAGTATGCAAGATGAAAATCATTTTGGTTTAACTAATGATCAAACAAACCTTTATTCAACTTTATTCACAGTAACCACTTATATGATTCTGAAGTTATATAAAGTGTAAGCCAGTTTTATATAAAAAGTAATTCCATAAAAAGTAATTACCATAACAATCATGGCATTTTGAAACAAAAGCGCAAGATTATTACCTGCATGACATAGGTGTTATGAATTTGTCCCTCCCATACAGCTGTTTTATAGTAGCTTTGCTTGAACACTGGTGCATTGTCATTGACGTCCTGTAGAGTGATGGCCACCCTCGCGTAGGCTGTTTGGAGTCTGTTTTCAGCCAGAACCACTAGGTGAATTTTATGCTGTACCTCAAAGTCCACCAGTCTCTGCTCCCTAACTGTGATATCACCTGTCAAAGAGAATATTTAGAAAATAAAAGGCTTGACAATGCCCTTCCTACTACAAAGCAGTACGATACTGTTGATTCTTCTACAAACAACTGTTACATTTCCTTTTTTCAATACTAAATGCCTAAAAAAATAAAGGATGCCTGATTTTTTATTCTATTGTCAACAAAATGGCTAAAATAAGATATATTCAATTATTTGTTAAATGGCAATTGTTATTCGTATTTCTCTTATTATTCATAAAAGTATATATAATGTATTGCTATATCATCATACCACCAACGCTAATAATAATAATATGAATAATAATAATAAATACAATCACTAAAAGGATTACTAATATGTTACATTATTAATAATCATTTTTGTTGACAGGGGCATATCTGGGCATATTATATGCAAAATTATGGTGATAAAATAGGGATTTTTTTTAAATAACACTTTTTTGTGCTCACCTGTAATTTGGTCAATAGTGAAGGCATCATTTTCATTACCACTGAAAATACTGTACTTGATTGTTCCTTCATCTGCTGTCTGGTCATGAGCAACAATATTTGCCACCCAAGAACCTTAAATAAGAAGTGGCATACACATACACAGTCAGTCTAGCATCCACAAATACCGACCTTCTCAGAAATACAAGGCTTTAATTTGACAACTAAGTAAATCAATTGTAAAATGTCAAGAGAAACCTCTCAAAGGTGAAAAATATCTCAAATCTGAGAGCTACAATTTACCTGTCTTGCTGTTCTCTGGTATGAAGACTTCATAGAGGTCTTCAGTAAATTTTAACCGTGGCTCTTCATCATTAAGCTGAATGACTACAAGGCAGCTAGAGGTGAGGGAAGGTCTACCTAGATCCATGGCCTGTATACGGAGCAGCTTTGTCCCAAACACCTCATTACTCAGGGGGGCTTTCAAGCTCACAGCTCCATACTTATTAACCTGAAACATCTCATCTTCTTCTGTTAAGCTAAAAACTACTGTTCCGTTGTCTCCCTGATCCGGATCCTGGGCTGTAGCCGTAATGATGGGTCGACCGAGACGTGTGGTCATGGAAGACACTGACACCCGCATGGTCTTGTTAATACATGCGGGTGGATTGTCGTTAATATCTTCCACTTGTATTGTAACAGTAGCGACTGAGCTGCGCGGACCCTGGCTGCAGCCGTCAGTAGCTACAGCACGGAAAACATGCTGGGAACGAGTTTCACGATCCAGCGGCTTTGTGAGCCTTATCACGCCAGTAGAGCCATCAACATAAAAGTTTCCAGAATTTTCCTCCTCCAAGGAGAAGGTCACTACACCATTGGGCCCCTCGTCGGGATCCCATGCTATCAGATGCAGGATCTCTGAACCTGCAGGGAGCCCCTCGCTAATGCTGGAACGATAGCTTTTCCGAGTGAACGAGGGGCTGTTATCATTTTCATCTGAGAGGGTGACGTGCAGCAGCGCAGTGGAGCTCAGCGGTGGATGGCCACGGTCAGATGCAGTGATGACGAGCGAGTAGTTGGATCTCTCCTCTCTGTCCAGGATTCTCGTGGTGCTGATTGCTCCAGTATCAGCGTCAATGCTGAAACACTCTTCATCTCTAACAGTAGATGGAAAAAGAGATATAAAACATCACCTTAGGAAAGTGTAGATTTTTGTATAGTCACTACTTTTCAACAGTTTGGGTCAGAGAGATTTTTTTTTT
>NC_056699.1:30400027-30400721 GCF_018831695.1 Puntigrus tetrazona
GTAAATGATTATAAAACCATTAAAAAACGTATCAACCTTTTTACCAACAGTATAAATGTTGTTTGCACTTTATGTTGCAAATACTGATTTGGACACTAAAATTCAAATATTTCAAGCAGGCATTAGAAGTGGTTCAACAAACCATTATAGTGACATAATTAATAATTATTTTTAAACCCAAATGCATACATGTTTTAAATTAGAGGCCAAATGAAATAGCTTGCCTTCTATGGAGTATTGAATAGTCCCATTCAATCCATTATCAATGTCTGAGGCCTGGAAGATATGAATGACTCCTGGTGACAAGTTCTCTGGAATTACTATGTTCAAGGCAGGCTGAGAAAATTCTGGAGTGTTATCGTTATCATCCAGGACCGAGCACAGGACCGTGGCAGTGCTGGACAGAGACGGAGTGCCACTGTCCTCTGCCTGAACTGTAAAGCAGCCAAAAACACACGAGGAGGTGACAGTGTTATGTTAAGATTTTGGAATGAGCATGCAATTACAGCAATTTCGAAAAAAAACCCAAAAACAAATTGGCTCAACAGGTTTATCAAAGTGAACTGAAACTAAACATGTCCCCATTCATTCATTTACCATGCATATAGCTTTCTGCCAACCAATTCTATTTCTACAAACAATATTAATACAGCATATAATGCACTGGTTAAACAGGAAAACAAATAATGAACAG
>NC_056699.1:30400821-30425171 GCF_018831695.1 Puntigrus tetrazona
TTATTTAAATAATTTATATAATTAAAATGCATAAATGCTTTCAAAATTATTTTTGACTCACCGTTGAAAAATCATAAGTGTTTGCAAAACAATATATACATGTATACATACATTATATATACATAGAGCACATAATAAGAAAGAAATGTTTCTCAAGTAGAAAATCTGCATAACTGAATGATTTCTGAAGGATCATGCGACACTGAAGACTGGAGTAATGATGCAGAAAAATCAGCTTTGCATCACTTGAATAAATTGCACAAAATATGATAGGATAGGCTTATTTTGAATTGCGATAAATAACTCTTAACATAAAAAACGTCTTTCAAAAACATGAAAAAATTGAAAGGTAACAAAATCGTGCTTAATAATGTGCACATAATCTATGCAATAATGTGTGTCCTTCTGACCTTGAGCAGTGTGCAGGGGTCAGCGCGTGTATACATGATGACTCCTTGGCCGTGGAGCGTTCTGATTCTCAAGCCCAGCTTCATGTCTCTGCTCCTATCACCGTCCGTCACTCTGTATTTGATGTAACTGTTCCCTGCAAAGCTCAGAGATGTTTGTCCTGCCAGCGCAGGTACAGAAATCAGTCAGTCAAGGGCTAACTCCATATTTCAAAATCTGCTCCTCATACACACTTTCACAAAATATTCGCAGAAGAGTTTTGGCCTCAATCACGTACGAAGGAGCGTAATTTAAATATATATGTCTGACGCACCCTCAGGATATTCCACAAGAAGGAACTGTTATTTTGAAGGGAAATGAATGTTTACGTAACTTTTGCCAACCGTATCAAGTTAAAGGAAAATGCATTGTGAATTTTTGTCTTGTGTATTAGTAGTGACACACTTGGAGCTGCCTGAGGGGCTCAAAAAAAAAAAAAAAGTAAAAAAAAACATTTCTATAAGGCATCACTTGTTTTATATTATTGTATTATATTTCCCCCAGAATGTTTTCATAAGCTTCAAAATGATTCAAAATATTAGTTAGTAAATTTTTTTTATATATGTTTAGAAATTTTACAATAAGAAAGTATAATATTTAAATAAATGCACTTGAATTTTAATTAATTTTATTAGGTTAAGCTTTATTCTCTATACTGTAACTACTATTACAATCGAATTAAATCAAATAATTATTACTACAAACCTGAATTATTACAATTAAATAATATATGTAATATTTGTCATTTAAAAAAAAATTAATTAAAAAAAATGGTAACACTTGATAATAGGGTTTATTAATTAAAATTACCTGATCGCATTAATTAACATGAACAATACTTTTGCAGCATTTATTATTACCTTAATGTTAATTTTAGCATTTATCAATGCAATATTAAAATCACAAGTTGTGTTTAACATAGTTAAATGCACAGTGAGCTAACATGAACAATGAATGATTTTATTTATATGAACTAACATTAACAAAGATTAATAAATACATGTATTGTTTTTCATGTTAGTTAATACATTAATGTTAACAAGTAACACTTTCATCAATATGCTGCATTCAAATGTGGACAAGCATTTGAATATTTACCAGCTCACACGTGTTGAAAGTGTTGCAGAGCCTCTTTTTGAAATATAAAATGCTGCTTTAACCAACATTATACATGGCCTTAAGCCAGGGTTTAAAAGGAGCAGCGTGAAAAGCCTATTTGATCTAACCTGCGCACTTGTCCAGTGTATCAGGCAGACACTGGCAGAGAGATGGCGCTGCGGGGCCGCTGCGCACACACTGCATGTCAGACGGACACGTTTGGCCATCACAGAGCTCCAGAGAAGATGGACATATTCCTCCTGCAGTGGGTCCAAAAAGTTAGAAAGCAGGCAAATGGAAATTCGGCCGCTCAAGCTACTGTTTGGATTTGATCAAACAGGATAAATAATGCATACTATGAAATGCATCCTATAATAAACAAGGTTGCCAACTTTGGTTACCAGGGTGGAGTGAGATTTTGATGGAATGGGCAGATCAATTACAGGCACCTCTTTGAGGTGGCAACAAATCATTTTTATTTTATCCGAATACTTTCGGCTACTGTAGTACAATATTCAGTTTTTGTCATATAGTGCATGCTGTTTTAGAAGGGTACCAGCTTGTAAATCTCTCATTATGCCATCAACAAAAATCCTATCAGATTTTTCTTTTTGTCGAATTTAATTTTTTAATCTTTAAACTTCTAAGTAAATAACTTCTTAAGTTTTTACCTCAGATTTTATGTGAAAAATGCGGGCAATATTTAATAAAAAAAAATTATTGAAAGAAAAGTTGATAAAAAAAACTAACTGAATTAACAAATAAAATTAACTAGCATTTTTGGGAAAAAGAATGGTGTTCAGTAACAATATTTGATTAAATTTCTCATTTTAAACTCATTTTATTGTTGTACGCTCTCTGCTTTTGAAGTTTAGAGTTGGTATTCTATTCGCTTGCTCTTATATTTTGTGAAACGGAAATATGCGCCTGACCTTGAAGTCATAACTTTTTCATAATTAAGAACATAAAAATATGATGTAAGCCAAGTATGTTTAGCATTTTCTTTTTATTTCCCGTGAGTTTTATTAAGGTTAGCGTGAGGACCCGAAAGCGTATGTCTCGCGCCAAATGTTTGATCTGGCAACCCTGGAATAATTCTAAAACGCTTTCGCCAGTTTTATTATTTGGACTAAATCAAATCACTAACCTGGACACGTGCACATCTCTTTCCTGCTGAAGCGTGGAGAAACAAAGCTCATTCTGGAGGTGGTGTAGGTGACCAAACCGATGGGGTCGAGACTGAGGGTGAGCTCGCAGACTCTCTCCCCGCACTCGAGCTCTCCTGAGCAGCTCTGATCCAGGACGCTGACCACCCTCAGCGCTCCCTTTAGAAAACCCTTCACCTCCTCCAGCTTGAGAGCCAGCTCTCCTGGACCCGTATAACCCCCATCTGGTGTCTCCACGGCAAGGAGCACCTCCAGCTGACTGGAGCGACTCAGTGGCTGCACTCCCAGGATGTGAAGAGGGTCTGGTCCCTCAACGGCACCCGTCCCGTCACTAACCAGTGAGGTACGGAGCACCTTCTTCAGCTCTTCCATGTACACACCCACAAAATCCTCAGGAGACAGGTCTTGGAAACGCAGAGTCACTGCATTCTGCACCATCTCATCCGTGGCTTGCTCCACCTGGACGCTAACACCCACGGTCACAGAGAACCGCCCGTCACTCACCGTGGCATTTAGGGTGTATCTGTAAAAAGATTTTACTGATCATTAAGCAGCTATGCAACTAAATACGCATCTATAATCGCACATCGCAGACTATTATATATCTGCAGCGTATTGCGAAGAAAAAAAGAGAGAAAGCTAGCCATTTGTACATTTTAAAGCACTTTTATGTGGATTTGGTTATTTATTTTTGTTATGGATGAAAGATTATTTCCGTGAAGGAATTAAAGAAATAAAAATAGCACTTGCAACCTTTTCATTACAATTCTATAAAATCTGAATTCTGAGAGGTTGCCATTGTGACAAAAAAGGTATACTAAGGTAATTGTGACTTTTTTTAATCAGACAAATCACAATTTATTATACAATATCAGTAGAGTATCATTATAATTCAGTATCAGAATTGTTAGATGGTAATTCTGCAATTCTGACTTTTTTCTCAGAAGTGCAATGAAGTAAGTTAAAATTGATATAAGATATAAACTCAAGATGCAAAAATGTATTTTATATTCTGAGGTATAAATAAGCTTTCGTAATTTTATAAATAAGTTCATATCTAACAAATTGTCTGAGAAGCATTTAACAATGTCTTCAGTCAAACCTTCATCTATAGTTATTTTTCAAATGATTTTTATATCTAGATTTTATTGCGCTATGCTTGTATGATGTTCAAGCTTTCATTTCCTCCACCACAACTGCAGCAATGGTTATTCCTCTGGATGGTTTTTATTTCTTAATTGTAAAATGTAATATGTCTGAAAAAAATATTATTTGTGTTGTTTTTATTACAGAAAAATAAACAAATATACTAGTTTAAACTATTTAAATATAACAGTGAGAGTGTGAAAGAGTGTTTTAGGGAAATCATTTTTAGATTGGGGTCCACTGGCCAAAACAGCCCATACTTGAGGAAATGCATATTTCAAATTATATGAGCATTTATTTTACCTTCCAGGCTCCAGACCGTTTAGTGCCACAATCTTCCCGTCCTGTCTGTTGATTTTGAAAAGACTATTTGTTTGTGATTTCTGACTGAAAGACAGAACATCATTCTCGTCTCGGTCTGTGGCATAGATCTTGCCTATAATCCCGCCAGGAAACACATCTGCTGCCATGACAATGTTGATTTCCAGTGGGAAGGCCACAGGTTTGAAGAGGCTGTCTCCGATGACACGCACAAACACAAAGGATGTGGAGGACAGACGAGGCTTCCCTGAGTCACGCGCCTTGTTGACAAGAACAAGATCACACTGTACAATTCTAACAATTTAAAACCTGATCAAACTAAAGAAATTAATCCCATAGAAATGTCACAACAGCTATGTGGGCATTTCTTCATTTACAGGCACTTTTATATTTCAGAGCTTGATTTTTTATTTCATTTTCTGCTATATGAAGGTTAAAGTTGTGTAAGAATAGTTAACTATTTAATTATTTCATTAACTGATATATTGTATTTTCCAGTTATTGTTATAGACAGCTTTTATTGTTTTATCCTTGTACTAAACACACATCAAAAAAATATTTAAAACTATGATAATCAAACAATGAGTTAAATAAATGTATTTTATTAACTATTAACAATACCAGTGAAGAGCATAATTGATATGAAATATGGGACCTGTGACGTGACAAAATAAGAAATCTAAAGTAAATTTAACTTGAGAACATTGTATTGTTATTTATTTTTTTAAATACGATTTGTTCAAACTTTCTATACTACTATACTGAGCTTTACTATATTTTGTTATATAAATATAAATGATGTATAAATGAGTTGATATAAATGAGTTGTGAAATTATTCTGAGAAATGCAAAAACGTCAGACATTTCATTCTAGAAAAATGTTTGCAGAGGTCAAAAGTGCTCGTAGTTGAAGAAACACCAGCATGAGAATTCTATAATTCTGAATTCACTTTTAACTGACAGGTTCTTTTTTTGAGCTGCTGCACTAACCTGTATCTCAAGCATATACTCTCGTGTTGCATCAGGACCAAATACTCGGCTCGTTCGTAATTCTCCATTCTGGTCCAGACTGAAAGCATTGCCCTCATTTCCAGACACAATGCGAAACTCAAAAGGTGCACCATTTCTAGAGGAGTCCTTATCAGAAACTGATAGTGACAGGATGGTAGTTCCTGCAGGCTTGTTCAGCGAGAGAAAAAAAAAAAAAAACTAAATTAAGTTTTTTTTTTTAATTCAAAAAAGGTCTAAAGGTCACGATTTTATATTTTATAGAAAAGTGAGTGTCTATACTACAATGCTACGGTGCTGTGGGATGTTTGCCTGGTGTTTTTTTTTATGAGTGACTAGGGTAATCGTTAAGGGGTTGTATCATATCCCACCCTAATTTATATGACATTCCAGTCCATATATATTGCTCAGGTACTACCTTTCGAGTAAGTCTATGAGATTTCTTAGACACTTTATCACCCGGCAGGGGTGGATCATAAGTCACAGCATACCTCTCCTCAACAAGCAGTACATTTCATTTCCATAGGGAGATGAGTTACGTGCCAAAATGTAATGCTTAAAAGTAGGGGAACTGTATTTCAATATTTTTCAGCCCTTTTAGAATAAATCTCAATATTTATGTATTTGCACCGAATGTTTTACTCGTATTTTCATTCAAGTAAGTGCTAAATTATGAGAGCAATACATTAAATAAAGCAACACAAAAACTATAAAAGTTTCCATTTATATGTACCAATATTAGAGAATATAATTGGACATCACATAATAGTCATAAACTGCAACTTTTTTAAGAATTTAATACTTAAATTCTTAGGGAGCGCAAAATTTATTTATTTTTTTAATTAAAAAGTTACAAGAGTTAAATGAAAGAGTTACAAAAAATCTTAAGCATCGAATCCGTATATTAGAATAATTTCTAAAGGATCATGTGACACTCAGGACTGCAGTAATGCTACTGAAAATTTAGCTTTGGAATCACAGGAATAAATTACATAAAAGTTATTTTAAATGAGTAACATTTCACAATATTAAAGTTTTATTGAATGTTTTACTGTAATATTGATCAATAAATGGTTCTTTGGCCATATGACGCTTTCTTTCAGAAACTTTACCAACCCCATATGGCAATGTATATTTTACTAAAGCACATTTAAAATGTCACGGCCGGAACATCTCAAGTTCTAAATCGATGCAGTTTGAACTGAATTACAAAAAAATTTATGAAACCATTTTTGCTCCTGACCATTTCAGTCAGAGAAGTTAATAATTAAAACAACTCCATCCTAATAATTACATAGATTAAAGATAATCTAATGACACATTCTTGCTGATGACAAACTAAAGAGTTAAACCTCACACCTGAATAACAGCTGAAGCATTCGCAGGAGAGAAGATTGGCGGGTTGTCATTCACATCGGCAATCTCGATATTGACATTCACAGTGGTTGACTTGGCAGGTGACCCGCTGTCAAACGCTTGCACAGACAATGAGTAGCTGGAGACTTAAGCAACCGAGACAGGAGGATAAATGTCAGGCAAAAACAGTTCAAAACGACTCAACTCTCGATAAATGTCTTTAAAACAACAACAACAACAAAAAAAAGAACAGGACCGTTCGCTCACCCACAGTCACTCAAAAGCCTCAATTTCAGCCCTACATTGCCTAATTAAAAAACTTTATGGCTGATTTAAAGATAATTGGCCGAAATCATGCAATATCTCAAGAGAGTGACTAGAAGAGCCACAGCGCAAGGTTGTCAAGATCCATTAGCCAAACTAACCGAGCTCATTCCAAGGACTAACCGTCTCTCTGTCCAGTGCCTTGTTAACTTTCAGAAGCCCGGTGACAGGGTCGATCCAAAACTGATTTTCCCGGTCCCCTTTCAGAATGGAATAAGTGATTCGCCCATTGATTTGACTGTCCAGGTCTTCTGCAAACAGCTGCACATAACAAACACAGATAACAAACCTATAAATTCTAGCGCATTTGAGAGCAAAGAGGCCAAAACTCCCTGAATTTATTCGGATCATGAAGCAAATTACACCCTCATACGGTAAATTATATTACAGCTCAAGTACACAGTACAAATGAATAACTAATGTAAGTTCATTAAGGGGATTTATGCGAGCAATAAGCTTAATTATATGCTAGCTGTGAAATTGAAATTATGTCTGCGGCTAATTAAATGCCAATGAAGTGGCTCGGCTAATGAGAGAACTTTACCCTCGTGACCGTCTCCCCGATAGCTACGTCCTCGCTGATCAGAACATTGTAGATGTCCTCACTGAATGAAGGCGAGTTGTCATTGACATCCAGAAGCTCTATGGTCACTATTGTGGCGGCTCTCAAGGGAGGCGTTCCACCATCAAAGGCCTCCACATTTAGGAAAAAATCCTTGCAGAGCTCATAGTCAAGATCATCCGCCACAGAAATTATGCCTGAAATCATGCAAGATATGAGTCAGAGTAAAGCCAATTAATTTATATGAATATGACAGACAACACAGTTACATAACTCGCAATACAAAGGCTCCTTGGGACGCATTAAAAGCCTGAATATTTAGTTCACGCACAATAGCCAAAAGAAAGTCCTTCCCAGCTGTGCCTTCAAGAGCTTAATTCTTTTAAAGTATGGGTTTAGGCTAAAGCACTTTATGCTTTTGTCAAAAATAAATGCATGAGAAGTGATATAACTGGTTTCCACTGACTGCCCACATCTTTCTAAGAGACAAAGAGCGCTCTCAATAACCGTTCACATGTTTTCTGCATGTTAAGCACCGGTATTAGAGTTTCGTGGAGCATTCATAACTAATTTTCCCATTCGCTGCACTCATATTGTGCTGCTTTAACAGAAACAATTTATCAGATCATAATGTCTTGTCTACAGTCAATGGACTTTCTTACATTTCTGTCAATGATTCGTGAAAAAGCAACAATAAATGAACTGACAATAAGTCTTTGTCTGTATTAATCACAAATGAGCTCCCAAAAGAACTCTAGCGAAACATTGTCAGACCAGAAATACATTTTATATTTGCAGAAAAAGTGCATCTCTCCGCCTTGCCTGTTGAACCATCAATGGAAAACTTCCCCAGCTCATTTCCAGACAAGAATCTATAGTAGATTTCTGCATTCACTCCAATGTCAATACTCATGGCAAAGACTCGCAGAACTTCTGTTCCAATAGTAACATCTTCAGGCACTGTGACCATGTAATCTTGCTTTTGAAACACAGGTGGATTGTCGTTCACGTCCAGAACCATGATGGTGAGGTCCACCTCTGTGGAGAGCGAGCCATCGCCCCCTGATCGGTCAGTAGCCTTGATTCTGATCTGATACGAATCTTGCACCTCTCTGTCCAAAGGCTTCTCCAGGATCACCACACCAGACGATGGGTCAGCCGAGAACATGCCACCAGCGGAGTCAACAAGCGAGTACACGATCTTCCTGTTTAGCCCTGGGAGAAGGCATATTTTAGAAGACTATTTTGCTCAAACATGTAATCAAACATGTAATGATCATTTTATGATCCAAAAAGGAAGTACGGCCTGTACTTAAAAACTTTATTTTGCTATTTTTTTTAATACTGATATTTATAGTTTTTAAAATCCTTGCAGGGCTATTTAAAATAAAGTGGTGAAGGAAAAAAGCTGTTGTAATCAGTCACAAGATCTCTTATGCTCTCACAAAAAGTTGAACCTAAATGTTACACAAAAATACATACCTTCATCTGGATCATTAGCACGAAGGCGTGTGAGCAAGGCCTTGGGTGCCGCGCTCTCATATACACTCGCCATGAACCGTGTGAAGGCAAATGATGGTATATTATCATTAACATCCAGAATGGTCAGAGAAATTTCAGAGCGACAGAACAGCCCTCCTCCATCTGTAGCCTGTGCTATCAACTTATAACCTGCAGTTCTCTCACGGTCCAATAAAGAGGCCGTTTTCAGTTCACCTGGTACCGAAACAGAGAAAGACATAAGAAAAGTGCAAAGACTCACAGGATGGATTTCAGAACCACAGGCCAGAACTGCATTAAGTAAAAACTTCTGTCAGATGAATAAAAGATATTGTAAGTGATGGATGACAGTGCTAAATATTTATCTGTCATAAATGTTTCATTCAATCGAGACTTGTGACGTCAATGAATTAATTACTAAATCACTGCCATCTATCTAAAGACACTTTAAACTTTTCTGTCATTCGGGGATAACAGGCAAACTTGTTAAAAGTTATCTGAAAACCAAATATTCTATTTATTCTAAATATTCCAAACAAATATTCTATTTATTCAAATAAATTGAAGACTGGAACACACAACTTTTTTAACACATGGTTACACAAGAAAAAAAAGGGCATCATACATTAAAGAATTCACTGCCATACTCGCAAATCACTGCAAACACAACAAACATGCATAAAGTTTCAAATCAACTCAAAATATTGAATGTTTGATATCCTCAGACATAAAAGAATTCGTCTGTCATACGTAATCTGTCAACTCCAAACACTTCGAAAGATACAAGTTCTATGTTAGTCATGGGCTGGTTTTATGGATCTTGGATTTTTTAACTTGTAAGGAGCAAAGGTTTAAGATGAATGAGTTTTATCAGACACACTTTGGGTACCCAAAGGGTTGTGTACTGTCACCAATTATTTTTAGCATTTATACAAATGTGTTATGAGGATAACTATTATGTTGTTAAATATGCAGACTATACAGTTTTCCTATTTCAAAGCGTGAGGAGTCATGCAAATCTTAAATTTATTACATGCTGCAGCAAAGCATAGCTGAGACTAAATATAACAAAAACAAAAGAGATGGGGATTGATTTAAATAACAAATGCTCCAAAAAAAAAACCCCATAGCTTATTCAGGACAGACAGGTTTATAAAGTAGAGGAGTATAAAACCTTCATAACATTTTGGACACAAAGTTTCAGTAGAATACAGAAGCTATTATCAAGAGGGTTCACCAAAGAAAGTTTGCCCTGAGGAAACAATTCTTCTTGATACAAAAATCTATTTTAAGTGTCTTTTATAATACTTTTATTGATAGTGTCTTAAGTTTTTCATTCTAATGGTGGTTTGCATCTATTTCTATTAAGAATAAGCATTGCCTCCAAAAAATAGTTTGACCTTGCTCAGAAATTACTGGTGTAGCACTGGGGAGCTGAAAAAAATCTTGTTTTTGGGCAGCAAGTAATAAGGAAAGCTAGATGTATCATGATGAATAATGAAATGCACCCCTTGCACTTTGAGACAATGCCTTCTGGTAGACGACTTAGAATTATTAAGTGTTTAACCAACCGATGTAAGTTTTTATTATGAAGCATGTTGTATTGTTGCAATTTGTAATTATGTGGAACTGTGTTTTTCAGGAAAAAAGATCTGGACAAAAGTCATGCAGTGTATTCATTCAAGCCTAAAAGCATCAAAAACATGAAAGCACATGACAAAAGGAGTTTGGACAGAAATACCAGTATTTGCATCCATGTAAAAATCTTCAACGCCAATGCCAAACAGAGAATACTGAATTTCTGCGTTGACGCCACTGTCCAAGTCTGTTGCTCCAACTGTCAGAATAGCAGTATTAATAGGCACATCTTCTGGAAACGAGGCCTCATATTGTGCCTAAAAATAATGATGAAAATGTATTCAAATAATGTATTAAATTCTTAATACTTCTGCATACCAAAACCTCATTTACGTACATCAGTATGCAAGCAGTAAACACGGTAGTTGTTAACTTGAGCTGTATGAGATGACAAATGCCAGCCTAAATCAATTGCACAGACCTGATTGCAGATGGGGCTGTTGTCATTGGCATCCATGACAGTGACCTCCACGCCTATGCGGGTTACAAACAGGCCGTCGCTGGCTGTGATATTGAGCAGGTATCGATCCTGCTCCTCTCTGTCCAAAGGCCGCTTCACGAAGACCTTCCACTCCCCCTGAACAGGAGCCAGCGCAAATACCCCCTTGGGGTTTCCTCCTGAGTAAAAAGATGGCAGCAGAATTGAGATAAATGAGCAAGGTAGATTTGCAAATCTCTGTGATGGCCTGCACAGAGACCAAACCGTCAATTCTATAAACCCATTAGTGTTTATATGCTCTAAGGTGTTATTGTTCTTTATGTAGAATAAAACAAAATGCTGTATTTCATAAACTGTATTGAACACATCATATTAAAATGCGCTAACATGTATCAAAATAACTCTAAGAACAAATTAAGTGAACCAGAACACTTAGGAACACTTTTGTAAGGGGTATATATTGCATCCCAAGTTATTGGAAACAATAAACTGAGCTTAATTCTAACAATCTGTTCACATCCCCAGATGGGCTTTAAACAAAGTAATGTGACACATAAAGCAGATGGCTCTTTACTCATATAGCTTTTGCACACTTAGTTCATTAAATTAAACCCTTTCAATGTGATTATCTTTCCCGGAGAGCCTCTGTGAGCCATAAATCATCCTCCAGTGGCCTACTTTAATACGCACCTGTGATATGGAAGCTGACAAGCCGATTCTGATCAGAGCTGTCCCCATCACGAGTGCTCAGCACTGAAACCACTTCTCCCAGGGGGTCACTCTCTCGTACAGCACCTCTGTAATATGCTCTCTCGAAGGTAGGGGGGTTGTCATTAACGTCTGCGATTGCAATGGTCACTACTGCTGTGGAAGAAAGCGAGACACCCTCACCCAGATCAGACGCCACCACATTGAAGGTGTAAGATGGACACATCTCATGATCCAGGTCACCGAGAGTAGTGATCCAACCAGTCTTGCTGTCAATAACAAACATGGCACCAGCAGCAGATTTAGAGCCACTAGCTTTGTCTTGCTCTTGGTTTAAAGTTGTTCCAAGGCTATAATTAACCTGTCCATTAGAGCCCCAATCAGGGTCAAGTGCTCGTACCTGGATGACCCGTGTACCCCTAGGCATGCCCTCCATAACCATGGCAACATAAGAGCTGGTTTCGAATAATGGTTTGTTGTCATTAACATCCAGCACCTTGACTTCTACATCCACTACAGACATGGATTCAACTAGTGCCTGTCTCATGGTGGCTGCAACTTTGAAACGATAAATGTTAATGAGTTCATAATCAAGAGGGTTAACAAGTCTTAGAAGTCCAGTTTCTCTCTCAATCAAAAATGTCCCACCCTGGTTACTCTCCCCAGTCTCTCCATTCACCACAGAAAAGAAAGCTGTTTGACCAGGACTTAGGTACACTGATCCCAATACTGTCCCAACAGATGTGTCCTCTGGGACCGTGTAGGAATACTGGGGTTGGGTGAAGGAGGGTACATTTGCATCAGGTGGTAAGACATGAATAAATGCAGACACAAGGGAATGTTTGGCTGGAACACCTCCGTCAGTAGCTTTGACAAAAAAGGAGAGAACCGTTCCTCTTAGATGTGCCATGCTCCCCTTTGTGACCATCCAACCACTGTCAGGTTCAATTTCCAACACATCCACAAGAGGAAGCCTTGCCTCACTGTACAGTGAGTAGCTAACTCTACCATTATCGCCGGAATCTGGGTCCTGAGCTTGGATTTGAGTCACCAGTGATCCCATTGGCACGTTAGCTTTTATGCTAACTCTATATTCCATAGCCCTAAAACGTGGCGCGTTGTCATTTTCGTCAGCAAGAATTACCCTAACAGTGCAGAAGGAAGCTCTTCCCCCACCATCAAGTGCCATAACAGTTAGCACAATGTCTCTGTTTATTGGGTTCTCTCTGTCGAGTTTCTGAGCTGTAGTTATTAGGCCATCAGCTCCAATGTAAAACTGTGCCTTTCCAAGGTCATTGATAAAGGAATACATGATCTGACCAAAAATCCCAGAGTCCTCATCTGTGGCACGCACTTGAATGACTTTGGTACCGGCTGGTGCATTTTCCCGGACCTCAGCCAAGTAGAACCTTTGACTAAAGACAGGGCTGTAAAGGTTGGCACCCATGACTCGAATGTTTATCTGTGCAGTGTTGGTGAAGACCCCATCTGATACAGACACATTGAGGCTGTATGCTGGCCGTATGCCCTGCCTACGCTGGCTGGACAAGGAAATGACACCTGTCTGAGAGTCTATTATAAAGTTCATTTTCTCATCTCCAGAGAGTATGCTGTACCTCAAACTCTCTGCATCTGATCTGTCTGCATCAGAAGCTTGGACACATGTCACAATGTGCCCTCGGGGAGCCAGTTCACTCACAAAAGCTTCATAAAGTGGCTGGCTGAAGGATGGTGGGTTGTCATTCACGTCACTCACTAAGACTGTGACCGTGACCTCACTGCTCTGGGATGGGGAACCATTGTCTGTTGCCCTAACGATAAAGCTAAAGCTCGGTGTAAGTTCATAGTCCAGAAGACGGGCTGTTAACACGAGTCCACTAGTAGTGTCAATGTGAAAGTAATCTGTGCTATTAAACCCATCAGAGAGGATTTGATAACTAATTATACTATTTTTTTCAGAATCCTTGTCTGTCGCCCAAAGCTGTAACACGCTAGACCCAATCATTGAGTTTTCTTTTAAAGTGGTGGTGTATGATGCATTACGAAATGCAGGGGCATTGTCATTTACATCTACCACAACTATGTCCACATCTACTTCGGATCTGGCTCCAGTGAGAGTGTCTGTAGACCTGATGGTTAGCCTGTAGTTGGGTGTAGTTTCATAGTCTAAAGGATATATGACACTAATCACACCACTCTCAAAGCCAATATCAAATTGGAAGAAAGGATCCCCTTCCACAATAGTGTATATAATGTTTTGGCCCTCTGGGCTGGTGGCATTTATGCATAATATGGGAGTTGACACTGCAATATCCTCTCTAACTGATATGCCATAAAATGACTTGTCAAAAACAGGCATGGCCTTGTTCACAACTGTAACTGGAAGCTTGACAACAGTGGAGAGGGAGGGGTAGCCAGCATCACGTGCAATGACCACCAGCGGATATTCAACATTGGACAAGTCTGCATCAAAGGCCTTTTTAAGATTAAGCTCCCCAGTAAGCTTATTCACTTCAAAATGCGGATGATTCTCCTTAAGCTCATAATATACAGCTCCATTTATCCCTTTGTCCAAATCTGTCGCAGACACCTGGAAGATGGATGAGCCAGGTTCTGCATCTACCTGCACAGCCGCATAATATGGAAGGCCTAGAAACTCTGGGGCATTGTCGTTAACATCCTCAACTTCTATTCTAATGGTTACTCTAGCAACTCGCAGCTGGTCGTATTCTCTATTTGCCTCAACCACCAGCTCATACAGTTCCTGTTGTTCTCGATCGAAAGGGACTCCTGTGGTTTGAATGACTCCTGATGTGGGACGAATTGTAAAGCGTGTGCCTGCATTCAAAAGCGTGTACTTTAGTGGTTCGTTTAAACGGTTTCCTACAGCATTTACAATGCTCACAGTGGTAATGTTCACGCTGTTCTCCAGTACAGATGAGGAATATGTGGTTTGACTGAAGAGGAGGCCACTGTCCATAGCCTCCCTAACTAACACAGTCACAAGTGCTGTGCAAAAGTACCGCCCGTCTGACACTTTGACATTAAAACGATAGCGGTCTTTGGAGAGTTTATTGTTTTTGACCGTGAGTATGCCCGATGATGAATCCATTTCGAAGTGCTCCAAGTTGCTATCAGCTAAGGAATACATCAGATCAGTGGTCATGTCCGGATCAGTGGCTTCTACTCTCAGAACCTCAACCCCAACATATGTTGGAAGAAGCAAAACAGTGTCATAAGCTTCTTGTGAGAACTGAGGGGGAGAGTCATTGATGTTCACAACCCTGATTAGGACCTTGGCTGGCTTCTCTGCTGTCAGCTGAGGCCTGCCACTGTCCCTCACATTAACAGAAAAATAAAAAGCACTGAATGTTTCATAGTCCAGTTTAGCTATAGTTCTGACAGAGCCTGTTCCTGAGTCCACAGTAAAGAACAATTTTGCTGTGTCCTCCACAATCTGGAAGACCAGGAGGGCATTGTGATTCTTGTCAGCATCTGTGGCTTCAATTACCAGGGGTTTTCCATCCTCACTTATCACCACACTGTTGATGGGGGCTGCCTCACTGATGGTCCCTGTATATGTGAGCTCCTGAAAAACTGGAGGATTATCATTTTCATCAACCACTTGGATGCATACTGTGACACTGGAGGCAATCCCAGCCATGTTTACAGCCTGGATCACCAGCATATATGAAGAGGTCATCTCAAAGTCAAAATTCCTTTGTGTCGTGATGACACCCGTATAACGGTTTATTTTAAACCTCCTTTCATCATTTCCTTGTATAATGTCATAAATCAGTGTGGTTCGGCTAATTGCACAGACCAATATGACAAAATTCCCAATAGCCACATTCTCAGTGATCTCAGCCTGGTATTCTTGTTGGGCAAACTTTGGACTGGAGAAATCTGACAGAGAGACGGCGATCCTAGCAGTAGTTGTGCTACTTAACGCCGGAGTACCTCCATCTGTGGCTCTTACAGTAAGGGTATAAAAACCCACAGTGGTAAGGTCGAGCTCTCTGGCTACTGNAAAAAAAAAAACATCACATACCTGTCAGTTCATGATGAAAAGGGGCATGTCAGGTAAAGGATATATTTAAGATAAATCTTACGACTCATGACAGGTTGAAAGAATGAGCTAATGCATCACACTCTCCATGGAACAGACAATCAGTTTTACTCAAAACAGCTGAACAATAGAAATGTTATCAAGGAGCGCAATAAATTTAAAGCTGAGAACAAAGTGTTTACCTGCATCAATTGAGTAAACTATCTCGCCGTTTCTCCCCGAGTCTCTGTCTAGTGCGATCACCTGCAGAGCTGATGTTCCTGGTGGGGCAGACTCAAACACTGTACTATCATAAATAGTGTGAGTAAAAAAGGGAGGCTGGTCATTGGCATCCTCCAAGGTCACAATAATCCGTGCTAGGTCTCTATAATAAGGAAATTCTTGATCTTTCACCTAAACAAAAAAAGAAAGAGGAGGAGAGACAGGGCAACAGACCTGAGAAGATAAATTAAGATTTTGCATAGAAAAGATTTGTGAGGAAACAAGTAAAAAGAGAAAAAGGTAACAGACAGAAAGGAGCAGTTAAAAATGTGAATTGTCCGAATGTAATAATTTAATTTATACATTTTAATTCAATTAAGTATTATTTTAAAATATTTGTAATTATTATTAGACATTTGTTTTATCTTATTAAATTAGAAAAATGCACAATTCTCTGATCTTTTGACCTCACTGTAACATATGTGAAATGGTCTGTTTCAGCTTTGAAATCACTAAACATCTACACATTTAAAGCAATGGTTCACTCAAAACTGAAAATTATGGCACATTTTACTCACCCCCAAGCCATCCTAGGTGTATCCGACTTTCAGTTTTTTTAAAAATGTATCCTGGCTCTACCGAGCTTGGTAAAGCTAGTGCATAGCGGGCGTTATTTTGAAGCTCTGTAAATCAAATATATATATGTCGTGAAACTAACCCATACACATTCAGGGGGTTATGACATGTCGTTGTTCTCACGGAAAAAACTCAAGTCAGTTATTTACATTAGAATTTGAAAACTAGAAATATTTTTGTTACAAAAAAAAACAACACATCGATCTGCTTTAGAAGACATGTGATAACCCCCGAAGGCATATAGGTTTGTTTCATGACAAATATATCTGATTTATGGAACATTAAAATAACGATCGCTGTCCACAAGCATTACCAAGCTTGGAAGAGGCCAGGATAAACTTTAAAAAACTCAGATTACGTTCGTCTGAAAGAAGAAGTTCATACACACCTAGGATGGCTTGGGGGGTGAGTGAAATATGCCGCAATTTTTTATTTTTGGGTGAACTTTTCCTTTAATAATTCAAATGTTCTTTCTTACCATAATAGTAAGGATGTGCTGAGTGCGGATCTCATAATCCAGTCGATCTGCTGTGTACATGACACCAGTACCAGGATTGATCCTAAACATCCGCATGCTAGCTGGATCAACGCTGCCATGGATAGAATAGCTCAACTTCGCCCGTTCATCTTTGTCCCTGGCCCGGACACGCAAGACCTCAGTGTCGGCTGGTGTATCTTCAGACACCAAGACTTCGTATGTACGCTCAGAAAAAATAGGACTGTTGTCATTGCTGTCCAAAACCTTTATATAAATCTGTAGATACAACAGACAGAGTCATTTTTAGCTTTTCAAAGAGACATTCAATCTCAGTTAAACAGATGCATGAGTAATCTACACTGTTGCAATAGGCACTTCTGTCAAAACAGCTTAAATAAGAAACAGAAAACGCACATGCTAGAGTGACAATATAATGTAGGTTTCTGGGACACTGGAATACTCAGCAGCCCCTGGCATATCTGAAGACATTTTCAGTGAAGATTATATAGATATCTCTTTCACACAGCAAACTTGTATTGATAAAATTAGATAAAAGCTGGCACGCTGCATACAATCTTTCAGACATTTCTCTCTTGGATATTTCAACCACAGCTGCCAGGAATATTCGTTTTGCAAAGTTTCTGGCAAAGTTAGCAAACCTGTAACATCTGTTAGGAAAAGTTTCCAAGAGGTTTGCATAACTAAAAATACACCTACCTGTGTGGTAGTAGTGCTTGTCCCATCAGTCACCTGTACCGTCATGTTGTAAAGCGACTGTGTCTCTGCATCTAGAGGTCTGGCTATTACTATAGTCCCCATCCCTCTCTGAATATCAAATGGACCATTATAGTTACCTATTACACCAAGAAATCACAGTTAGCATGAACTAAAAAATGTAAAGTGCTAAAAATGCTTTGCATGCACTTAAAAAAAATCCAATAAAGAGGTAAAGATTTAGCAGAAAAAGGTCAAGGTAAACACTCCACCAATCGAACTGTCATGCAGTTTGGCATGTCTGTGAGTAATACATTTTTTATGTTTCACAGCGATTCATCAAAGTTTCACGGCTTTCGAAACATCAACTGCTTTATGTTGGGATCTTTCCCATCAGCCTCAGGTCTCTTATCTTCGTCTCCCACAAACATCTGTGTCAAGTTCAAGCCTCTTCACGGCAGATTCTCAAATCATTAATTCAGGTCCATTCTGACGGATAAGGACAAACTTTCAGAGCATCTTTAGTATGCATTGCATGCATCTGTTCCAATTCCACTCAATTTCCACTGCACTTAAGTGAGATCAGAAGACCAAAAGTCTGGAAGGTATCTCAGCACTCAAAGTGTTTACAGGATTGAGCGCTTCACGTTTGCCCTGCAGCAAATGGAGTTTTTAAAAGCGAGTATCTAAAAGTATCAGATAAACCAGCCAACCCTTCACGCTTAGGAAAATAACTACAAAATACTGACAGTTAGCCTACCACTGTCAGATGAACAGTTTCCACCACAGGAACTCTGTGGGATATAAAACATCTCCCGGGACGTTCTTCCACCTTCTCAGAAACAGATACAGATGAACACAGAGAAAAAAGAAAACAGAAAACTGACATTGAAGTCCCAACCTCATATTAAGCTAGACAAATTCAAAAACAAGTCTTTTTTTAAATGCTAATTCATTCTTCAGATTTCCAACTAAAATTGACACAAACAATTCTAACACATGGGAAAACATCTGCAAAGCTCAGCGAGATTCAAAATACTGAGAGGATTTAATCAAAATGACCATCCATGCATCTTACATTGAGTAAAAAGTATAGGTGCAAATGATAAATATGTAGAAGAGCTATAAGCAACACGCAAACAGAGTAAATCATTGTCAGAATAGTTTACCACTGATATCCACTCCTTGAAATTACATTTACATTTACTCATTTATCCGCACGGTTTTATCTAAAGCATCTGAGGAATGCTACAACACAAGCGATTCATCCAAAGCAGACAGTAGCATCTGTAATATGAGGGACATTAAAGTTTGCATCCCGACCTAATTTATGACTGGAACTGCTGCATTATTGATGCTCACCAATGATGTCGAACCATAAAGGTGTTTCTGTCTGCCAAACAGAGACCACTCCAACTGACTCATACACTTTGGCGTTTTCCACCACTGTGAAGTTGTAAATGGCTGTGGTAAATCGCAAGGCTAGTGGCGAAGGCACGGGCTTCCGAATCCATTCAACGTGCAAACGGGCAGTCGACCACTTCTGAGGGCTCCCATTATCAACGGCTTTTATCTGAGAGAAAATGAAGAAAAACAAAGTGAGAACTATATGCTGTTTTTTTTTATTGGTAACACTTTAAAATACTGTTTTGTCAATAATGAATAACTACACATTGCAGTAACTACTATTACATAACAAGAAACTCTGATTAACAATTTAATCAGTGCTCAGCTATAATTGGTAGTTCACTATTGGCTAATCAATAACTAAAAAATGTTTCACACATCCTGGAAAACTCCTAAGAACTACTGTGTAAAGGTTCATAAATAATGTGAACCATGCATCATGTATAAATAATTATAAAATGACGATAATACTATCCCACTAGTAATGACTCAAGTATTACCAAATCATTCTAAAGGAATTCTAATTACTTGGATCAGAATTCTATAGTGAAAAGCATAACTCATTAATATTGGCTGACATCATTGTAAGCCTTTGAGATAATTGTAAGGTTTTGGATAGTGATGATTCAAGTGCTACTGCATCCTTCTGAAGGAACTGCTAGTCAGCATTATAAAGCTAAGATCACAGTAACCCACTAGTAATGATTTAATTACTAACCAGGACGTCACAAAACCCTCAAAAGTTTACATTGACTTCAGTAATTACTAGGGAATTTTCAATCTTCACTTTAGAATACTATTCAAAAAATATTAATTCCTTTAGAAGGATGTAGTAACATCTGAATAACTAAATAACTGAGTGACAGACAAGTTCCAGCTTCTTGGCTGACTTCTGACTTGACGCAAGTCGAGTCATAGCTCAGCCAATAGGCCGGAGCTACAGGAGTCAGTTATCTAGGTTAAAACTTACAAACTGCTATCCACCCGCATTACCAAGCTTGGAAGAGCCAGGATAATAAAAAAAAAAAAAAAAACTTTGTTCATCTGAAAGAAAAAAGTCATACACACCTAGGATGACTTCAGGGTTAACTATTCCCTTAACATGCCCTTCATTTTAGAATTAATTATACACTATATATTATTCATATTAATTATGAACCTGTATACAATAGTTCTTTAGAAGCTATGAAAAAATATATAGTTCTCAATTAGCTAATACTTCCACATTCACTAAACACTGTTACTTACAAATTTATTAATCAGATTTTCTTGGTAGTTAGAAGTAATTACTAGAGAGCTAATACGGCATTACACATAAGTTCTTGTGTAGTTATTTTTTAATTATTGAACATGATTCTAAAGTGTTACCACTTCCTTTAATATCCACTGAAGTGCCCATCTGTCTGATACTTTACTGTGAGTATATCATAGCCACCAGCTGTGACCATCTTCCTGGAAGACACCATAGCTGTCTTGGCATCGATTACGAATTTGCTGTCGTCATTTCCATCCACGATGCTGTAGGTGAGATCTGCATTGGACCCTTCATCTCGATCGTAAGCAAAGACTCTGTAGACAGGATCACCGCGTTTGTTACGGTCCCGCTCTGGAAGGCTGATGCGGTAAACAGCCTCTTTGAATTCAGGCGTATTGTCATTCTCATCTTGAACGTGCACTATCACCCAGACAGTAGACTGCCTAAGGATCCCTCCTCCATCCATAACTGTAACCTAGATAAACAAAATCATGGTAAAAAAATCCATTGCTTCTGAAGATAAAGTAAGCAGTACAATTCATTTCAGTGTCAATATTGGACATTAACAGGTCAGAGAAGCTGCAAATAGAGTTTTTACATTATTCAAAGATTTCCTTGTTGTCTCTTCATACCTTCATTCATGCAATTATGTATATTTATTTTTACTCATGTCTTGGTGTTAGTAAAATTTCTTATTTGAAATAAATTATTATTTTTCAGTTAAATCAATCAAACAAGACTGTAAAGAAATGTATAATGTTACAAAAGATTAATTTTATTATTATTATTTTATTATCACATTATGGATTCTACAAAAATATGAAGCAGCACAACTGTTTTCAATATTGATAATATTATTTGGAAGATAACTGAAGACTAGATGGTGAAAGTCAGCTTTGCCTTATTACATTTTAAAATATATAAAATTAGACATCATTATTTTCACTTGTAATATTTCACGATACTGTTTTACTATACGTTTTAATTAAATGAATACTTGATGATCGCCTCTTTTGACTTGGGCCAGTATGTGACCATTTAGCAACTACCCTAGAAACCACACAGCAGTGAGCCAAAAATCATTCACACACCTTAGCGACTTCACAGCAACTCTACATTGTCTCTCTGCTCTCCAAACAAATAAAAAATGAATATAAACAAAACTGTCCCCACTCAACCTCAATTTAAAATAAATGAATAGAAAAATACATCAATACAATGTGTTCTTTAGAAAACAACACAATGATCCAACTTCTTCATGGAGCTCCACTGGAGATTCCTAGAACTTGATCAGACAGTGGCCACTAAATTGGGGCCAGGGGCATATTGCGCCACTGCAGAACTCAGAAGCAGCGGCTCATGAAAGTCTCTATGAACTAAATCTTTAATGGCCACCATCCGCCGTCAGCGCCACGCTCTGGAGATGCTGATGCCTGGGTGGCTGTCAAAGCAGGCACCTTGAGGCATTAGATGTAAGATATGAACTTTGAAACTTGAAGCCTGCTGCAGAGTGAATCATCATTTAGTGAACACAAAAATCAATGGCCCTCATTCCGCTCGGTCCATGTAGAGCAGGGATCACGAGGAGCCACACCCATCCCATTGATCAGTGCTACTGTACTGCCCCCTTTGACTGATCAGTAATTTAAGAGCTGCTCACCAGACTGTATGAAAATTAGCACATCTGCACGTGTTTTGGAATTAAATAAGAGTCCTTGGTCAGTATGTGCTGGCTTTATCCTCTCTGTCACTCATAATGCAAATGAAGACAAGTCGTTTGCTGTCTTGCACCTCATTATAAGACATTAGAAATAAAAAAGCACATGGAAACGCTGTTGCTTCCTCACTCAATACTACTGATTCTCCTTACATTCAAATGAATTCAGTAGGTTACTGGTAGCATCTCTCTATTTCGTTGGTCTAACAAATGGGTTCAGTCAGTGTGTATCCTGTATGATGATAATCAATAAAATACTTGAGGCTCTTGATGGGTAATCATTTTAGCCCAGCTGCACTGTAGTTACATCATAGTTTTGTCACTTATGACTATTACTGGAATTATATGACTTCGTTTTATAAACTATAAAATGCCCTTGAGAATAGATAAGTCAATAGATTTGCTTTTAAAGGGATAGTTCACCCAAAAATAAAAACTGTTGTTGCACTTTCGCTCATGTCATTCTAAATCTGTATATGAACTGGTTGAAATGCGTGAATTGGTAGAGATTTTGGACTATCGCCTCTATCATGTTACACGCTCATGTCTTGTTGTTTGCACGTTTGTAAGCATTGCTGTCAAAAACAACTGTTTTTAAGGCATTGAAACGCAATTAGCAGCAAAAGAGAACAGTAAATTAAGTAAAAACAACCAGCTAAGAAAGAAAACTATATTTAAAACAAATATTTAAGACAACAAAATCTATCAATGCTCTTGGCTAAAACACTTTTTTTAAATTTAGTTAGAAGAAATATATAACTATAACTATATACACACTATAACTATGTAGCTATATTGCTATATAATTACCATAAAACAACATTACTAAGATTTTGGCCATCTTGCCCAACCCTAGTATATACAGTGGTGTAAAAAAGTGTTGGCCCCCTTCCTGATTTTTTATTTTTTGCATGTTTGTCACACGTTAATGTTTCAGATCATTCAACAAATTGAAATATTAATCTATTATAACACAAGTAAACACAACATGCAGTTTTAAAATTTTTTACTGTGAAAGGAAAACAAACAATCAAGAGTTTGCAGTAACTTGCTGTGAGTCTGTTACAGCGCTGTGGAAGCATTTTGACCCACTCATCTTTTTAAGGTCATGCCACTTGCATCACAATAGGATTCAGGTCAGGACTCTGACTAGGCCACTTCAAAGTCTTCATTTTGTTCTTCTTCAGCCATTCAGGTGTGGACTTGCTGGTGTGTTTTGTATTATTGTCCTGCTGCAGAACCCAAGATGGCACGAACAGATGGCCAGACATTGTCCTTCAGGATTTTTTAGTAAAGAGCAGAATTAATGCTTACATTTGTCACAGAAATTCTTTCAGGTCCCGAAGGAGAAAAACAGCCCCAGACCATTACACTTCTACCACATTTTAGTGTTGGTATGCTGTCCCTTTTCTAAAATTACTTTTACACCAGATGTAATGGGACACACCTTCCAAAACGTTTTGTATCGTCAATATTTTCCCAAAATTCTTGGGGATCATCAAGATGTTTTTTGGCAAATCTGAGACAAGCCTTTCTGTTCTTTTTGCTCAGCAGCGTTTTTCATCTTCTTATGGTGGAGTCATGAACACTAACCTTAACTGAGGCAAGTGACCTCTTTTTGTGACCTCTTTGATGAGTCATCACTTGCACTCTTGGGGTAATTTTGGTTGGCCGGCCACTCCTGGGAAGGTTCACCACTGTTTTGCCATTTGTGGATAATGGCTCTCACTGTGGTTCGCTGGAGTCCCAAAGCTTTAGAAATGGCTTTATATCCTTTTCCAGACAGATAGATCTCAATTCAGTTCCTGAATTTATTTGGGGGGCAAACCCTTTTTTCACATATGGCCATGTGGGTTTGGATTTTGTTTTGCCTTCATAATAAAAACCTTAATTTAAAAATGCTGCTTTTACTTGTGTTATCTTAGATTAATATCTAAATTTGGTGAATGATCTGAAACATTAAAGTGTGACAAACATGCAAAAACAAAAAATCAGGAAGGGGGACAACACTTTTTTACACCACTGTATATACTAGGGTTGGGCAAGATGGCCAAAATCTTAGTAATCTATTTTATGGTAATAATATAGCTATATAGCAATATATAGTTATAGTTATACATTTCTTCTTAGGGGCCAACACTTTTTCACTATTCTATATAT